>NC_090731.1:174248230-174277480 GCF_036898095.1 Palaemon carinicauda | reverse complement strand
ATATTATAGAATTTATCGAGAATTTGAAGACTAATCGAAAGGAAAGGTTACAGGAATAGAGATAAGGAGGACGTGGCTACGAGGAGAGAGAGAGAGAGAGAGAGAGAGAGAGAGAGAGAGAATATAAAAGGTAAAATCCCAGGGCACAGCCTCATGGATCCCCCTTGCAGTTAGTGTAAATCGTGAGGAGCCTCTTAATGAATATCATAACGAGCCTCCCGGACTTTCAAGAAGCAACTTTAGCGTGGGAAGCCATTGCAACAACAGGAGAGAGAGAAGAGAGAGAGAGAGAGAGAGAGAGAGAGAGAGAGGAAATATGCAATAAAGGTATATGGAAAGAAATGGGGACTATTGGAATAGTGAAAACAATGAATGTATGAATACAGTGTAAGAAGAGAAATGAGAGAGAGAGAGAGAGAGAGAGAGAGAGAAGAGAGAAATATCTTGCGTATCTGAAGATTCTGATTTATTTTGTTGCTTTAAGAAATGCGTTTTAATTTGCTTAGTGAAAAGTTTAAGATATCCAACATGAAGGGAAGAAATAGTTTTTTTGTGGGCCTTTTAAAGGTAAATAATTTGTGTGCCTAATGTTGAGAGAGAGAGAGAGAGAGAGAAGAGAGAGAGAGAGAGACTATTTGAAGTTTTCCTGATTTAAGACATTGCATTTGGAAAATTACATTTCATTGCATATAAACGAATTAGTTAATTGGATTTTGATAGTTATTTATTTATTTTCATAGTTGATTTAGTATTAAATTTCATATAATTGAGTTGGAAGGTTATTTGTTTTAGTTTTCTCTTAAGGTGCGTCCACACGGTCGAACAGTGTCTGTCGGACAAAACTTACCATATCTAAATTAGAAAAGAATGACGTCATAGCTTGGAAATGAGGGAAGTTGATTTGGTAACAAACAGTGGTACCAGATGAAGCTGACTACCAGGATTTCTACTCCTTTTACAGACAGAGACTGGAAGAAATGTCCGAAGCTGATATCCGCTGGCATCTCTGTTATCTATATCAGTATTATAATCTGTACTCGAGAATCAAGTAGTAGTTATCAGCTTCAAGTATGGAGCATCATAACCATTAGTACACCATAAAATTAAAGCACAATTCAATAAATAACGTATGCAGCATGATTATTCCTGATCTTTTTAGAACAATGGAATGGTACATTTGAAAGGACTAATTACAAAGACGCAGTGAAAAGAGGAGCCATTGATTATGAATCAGACTTTAAAAACAATACTGATGGGCCCAACGCTTTATGCATTTTATCGAACTAAACACCTTTTGTAGCTAAGCAGGACCACATATAAGAGAGGAAGCATTTCTCCAGAAGCACGTCTGGAAGTTTAAAGAATCACATATGCCTAACTTAAAATAGCCCTTCAGTGAACTGAGGATGTTTTTGTTGTCAACGTGCAATGTATAGCCTATATTACTCCAATGAATAACTGTTTGAGATTGATCATACTCGGATTGTGTGTTCGTACTTAATCCAAATTGTTACCGTGATAAAGATAAAATGTTCCAAAATTTATTTCCCCTGTTCTCGTAGAGAGAGGGAGAGAGAGAGAGAGAGAGAGAGAGAAATAGAGAGAGAGAGAGAGAGAGAGAGAGAATTACGAATTTTTTCTCACGATCAAACACTTAGAGGAAATGAAATTAAGGTGTCCATAATTGAAACAGATTCTTTGCTATACTCGTATATCGGAAAGCCATAATTTGGTTGTGCAAATGTCTTCTGTACCAACCTCCGACTTTTTTAATTTTCCAATTTGCGCAGCTCTTCTTTTAATGACCTATTTTAGATTCCATATTCTTTTCGACTTCTAAATCAGTTACAGTCATTCCCCCTCTCGGAAGTTCTGACGTTATTTTATTTAATGCTGCTACACGATTAGTTCTGTCTTTGTAAACATTTGCTTTGATATTTTATAAGCATCGGTTCTGCCAGTACCTGTTTGTTTAGCAACTGAGCCTCTCTTCTATCTCAAAGTCAGCTTTCCTCCGCAACTGAATTACAACTAGTTATGTTTACAGGGAACGCGATACCTAATTTTCTATAAGTTGAAGATAATCTGGTATACAAGTTGAACTCCGTCCATAGTGCCACTCCGCCTCCTGAGTGTCTGAAGCTCGGACTCTTATCCCTAGTTTGCCCGTGGTTTCGCCATCTTCAATCACCTCCATTTGTGCCCGCCGATCACTCTCCCACCTTGTATCTTGAAACGGGGGTATGGTAACAGTGTTTGGCTTGTCGGGAACTGCCCGGTAGTTTGGACAGGGCCTTAATTATAGCTTTATCTTGTTTATTTTGTTGATGTTAAACTAAATTCTTCTTTTCATGAAATACAGACTTTATTGTTAGTAGTGTTTTCGTATGTTTTCGTGAAATTTATCCATAGTTTTCGAGATAAAGGCATTTGTAATTTGTTTTTGAATTTTCATTTAGATAAATTTTGTATTTGCAATTGTTTAAGTAACATTTAATCCACTCCATGTCCCCGGTTAGCTCCACCCGGAACTGATATATATCTATCTATCTAAATATGTGTGTGTAAGTATATATATATATATATATATACATGCATACATACATACATACAGTACATAAACACATGTGTATGATATATAGCTATATGCATAATATATATATATATATATATATGTGTGTGTGTGTGTGTGCGTATATATACACATATTTATAATATTTATCTATCTATATACTGTATACATTATATATATATATATATATATATATATGGAACTAGTCATACACTGGTGAGCGGGGGTCATAGTTAAGAGGTTGTGGGAAGGGTTGAAACTGCGTGTGTGGTGCGTGTTTATATATCTATCTAAATATATATAGAGCCGTCAATTTTGACGGGTCACGTACACCAGTCTTCAATAGTGTTTATCACTATTGATATAGGCAATAAAAACTGACGTTATTTGAGAGTGGCAATAGATTTTTATAGCTGAGAAAATTACTAAGTTGTAATTTTACGGAATTGCTTGTGGCCCGAACAACACTGACATAGATAATGAGTTTTGGTAGGCCTAAGCCTTGCTATTGGAACGTTTAAGGCCTATAAAACCACACGGCCCTATCGGCAATATATATTTTTATGCGCTGTGGACGTGATATACAGAAACTTTATATTATAGGCTGTCATTTCATTATGAAGAATCTCTGTCTTGCATTCTCAATGGACACTTGATATTAATAGTGACTTTGTAATTGCATTTATTTGAAGTGCTCTCTCTCTCTCTCTCTCTCTCTCTCTCTCTTGTATATATATATATATATATATATCATAAGTCGCTATCCAGATTCACTTAAGTCGTAATTCTATTAAATAAATTATGTTGGAAAGATACAAATTACTTTTAAAATTTGTGAGGTTTTAATTAAAAACGTTTTGTTTTTTATACTGTATATGTACAGTATATATGTATGTATATTTACAGTGTGTATATATATATATATATATATACATATATATATATATATATATATATATATTTATATATATATGTATATATTAGCCTATATTATATGTAGACTGTATATGTGTATGAATTTGTATTTGTGTATAAGTAGTTTTTTTCCAATTTTAATTCCTTCTCCGTAGGCAAACAAACAAAAGCTGTATAAATCCTTAATATCAGAGTGGATTAGAGAGATCTGTTTGGGAATCCTGTCAGTAATGGAGACGAGATAAACAACTACGCCCACACAATCCACACAAATAGATTGGGTGCACTGTGTGTTTGTGAGAGAGAGAGAGAGAGAGAGGAGAGAGAGAGATAAAAATAACAAAATTGTGTGTATGTGAAAGAGAGAGAGAGAGAGAGAGAGAGAGAGAGATTAAAAAAAAACTAAATTGTGTGTGTGAGAGAGAGAGAGAGAGAGAGAGAGAGATTAAAAAAACTAAATTGTGTGTGTGTGTGAGAGAGAGAGAGAGAGAGAGAGAGAGAGAGAGAGAATTAAGAAAATTCTAAATTGTGTGTTTGTGTGTGTGTGTGTGTGTGTGAGAGAGAGAGAGACGAGAGAGAGAGAGAGAGATTGAAAAAAACTAAATTGTGTGTGAAGGAAAGAGAGAGAGAGAGAGAGAGAGAGAGAGGAGAGAATTAAGAAAAATCTAAATTGTGTGAAAAGAAGAAATAGAAGCAAAACTTAACTGTGTATGTACTGTATTTGTGTTTGTGCCAGAGAACGTTTTGGGAATGAAGGATAGCGTGGGGTGAAAGATGAGAAAATAGGGAGTAGGGAAAGGGGTGGGTGGGGTGGGGTTGGGTGGGGTGAGGGGGGGAGGGGGGGGCTAGATTTCTCCGAAGCGAAGAAAATCAAATTTCAAGACACAGTAGTTTTAGGCGAAGAGTCGCTAAGACTCCTTCTGCTCTCTTGATGACGAAATTGAAAGAGAAAAGATTGGACCGGGGACGAGTGAATTGCAAGCCTACGATGCGTGAAATTATACCTTATGTAATTATAGTAATTGCTTTTCCATCAGAATATTGAAAGTGGACGATTTTTCATGTAATTTTTTCTTATTTTGTTTTCGTCAAATTAGATTTTCACTTTTTCCTTTATGCGTATGTGGAGGCTTAGATTTGCACTTTTTTTTGGCGTATTTTTGGATATGCGTATGTCTAGGCTTAGATTTTCACTTTTTTTGGCGTATTTTTGGATATGCGTATGTCCTAGGCTTAGATTTTCACTTTTTTGGCGTATTTTTGGATATGCGTATGAGAAGGTGTAAATTTTTCTTTCCTTTGCGTATTTTTTTTTATATGTGTATATGTAGGCTTGGATTTTTCCCCTTTTTTCGTATTTTTGGATTTGCGTATGTGTAGGCTTAGAGTTTCACCATTTTCTTTGCGTATAGTTTGGATATGCGTATGTGGAGGCTTAGGGTTTCCCCCTTTTTTTGCGTATTTTTGTATATGCGTATGTGTAGACTTAGATTTTCCCGCTTTTGTGCGTATTTTTGTATATGCGTATGTGTAGGCTTAGATTTTCCCATTTTTTGCGTATTTTTTGGATATGCGTATGTGTAGGCTCTTTCTATGAACCTTGACGTATATTCTACTACAGTAATTGTTATTGTTCAATTGATAGAATAATTCAAAGGTATTTATAACCAACTTCTCCAGACATCATCCAGAATACGTTATAGTAAATATCTCTCTCTCTCTCTCTCTCTCTCTCTCTCTCTCTCTGAATAGCTGTATTTTGATTTTTAAGATATTTCATCTCAATAATACCAAAAGCCTTTAGTAAATAACATTTCAAATTCCAATATTTAACATTTAAAGCCTGATTGCTGACACACACACACACACACACACACATATATATATATATATATATACACATATATATATTTCTATATGTATATATACATATATATATGTATATATATGTATATATATTTTTATATATAAGGTATATATATATATATATATATATACACACATATAGATATATATATACTTACATATATATATTATGTCTATATTAAGATTTTACTTAAAATAAGACATTATACTTATTTTCGCATCTCTCCAAATGTCTCCCAAAATAGCCAGAAATATAATGTGCCTTTTCAATTCTTTATTTTTGCATCGCATTAAATGTCTACCAAATGGCCATTTGAACCCACTACTGACTTGTTCCGCTAGATGCAAGCCTTGTTTGGTCTTTGTATGTGCTCATAATATAAATTCATTTCATCAGATACTTGCCAAAGATGTACGCACCACTGTGAAAATTGCCCATTCAATCTTGAACTGTTACCCATAGATATATTTTTTTGGTTTAATATTAATTTTTAATTTTATGATTTATAGGAAATATGGTTAACTATTATAAATCGTGTAATTTAATGGACTACATTGTTTATACAATAATGTAAATATCCCGATTGTATAGTAATTAATGTTAATTTGTAATTATATTTATTGAAATTTTTTAATGTAAAATTAGTGGTCAATAAAAATCTATCTATCTGTCTATCTATCTATCTATGTGACAAGTTCAGAAATTTATTAATAATTCCTCTCAGTAAATAGAGAAATAAAGATAACTTTAGTCTGACTTTAGTCTCGTGCGAAGGTTTTCAGACCCTTTCCCCAAGAGATAAATTTGGGATATTAACCAGCGAGCTTGCAAGAAATAAAGTAAGTGAAAAAAAATGTTGTAAGAAAAGTTTAATTCTTAGAATTTTATAGTGACGTCAAGTCGTATTTAGAAGAGAAAGACTTTCTTTGTTAGGTATATATATATATATATATATATATGTGTATATGTGTGTGTATGTATGTATATAATTACATATGTGTATATTTATGCATATATATATGTATATTTATGTGTGTATACATACATACATACATACACACACACATATATATATATATATATACAGTATATATGTGTATATATATATGTGTATATATATATATATATATATATGAATGTATATATATATATATATATATATATATTGTGTTCTATTTATTGAGTTTTCTCTTACTTCAATTTCCTTTCTTGATAATAAAACCATCCATATCGTGAAGTCTTATTTTACGCTGTGGATAGCCTTCATGAGCGGAAATTCTAACGACCGAATTTAAAAGAAGTTTTACCATATAATCGTGCATCCAGAAAATGCCTTGAGAGAGAGAGAGAGAGAGAGAGAGAGAGAGAGAGAGAGATAATAATAATAATAATATCCTTTATTTCCAATGTTACATTGGGTATTCTTTACATGTAGCTTTATACTGCATGATAAAAATATTAGAATTCATTTTACACAAATCTTCAGACTAAAATGCTAGTAATATATATATATATATATTTATATATATATATATATATATATAATATATATATATATAATATATATATACATATATATATATATATATATATATAGAATGAGAGAGAAAGAGAGAGAGAGAGAGAGAGACCTGATCGAGACCCTAAAGTTATTTTTATTATGATTGTATACCTTTTGACGAATACTGATCACTCCATTCTCGTGTTTTTCTTCTTCCACTTATTCTCTCTGCAGCCGGGGGGGGGGGAGCCTCAAGACTAGATTAATAACCCAGTACGCAATTGGCTGGTTGCCTCAACAATATGTCCAATTGATTTTTATGGAACTTGTCCATATCATTCCCTCCTGGTCTCTCCTGGCTCTAGGTCGGAATTGTGTCTCTGGTCTTTATTTGAGAGAGAGAGAGAGAGAGAGAGAGAGAGAGAGAGAGAGAGAGAGAGAGAGAGAGAGAGAGAGAGAGAGAGATACTTTCATTAGGTACTGGCTGGTATATCTAAGTATATAATAGGAGTAAGCGCATAATAGTATCGACTTTACCTTGAGGTATTTGCTAGAAATTATAATGCATATAGATGTCGGTAATTCCTTTTATTGGGTTTGAATATAACAGTTTATTAGTTATTGTAATATATATATATATATATATATATAGTATACTTTTATTTATATATTATATATACATATATATATTATATATATATGTTTATATATATATATATATATATATATATATACAATTTGGAATTATTTTGTGTTAAGAAAGCTGACCGTAACTTCATTTTTCCCATTTGTGTTTGTATTATGAAAAAGACAAATTTTCACACACATGAGTTGTTTGTTTAATTATGGATATTGATATGTTAATATTGAATACTAATTAGTTTATGTTTCTTGTCTATATAATCACCTTCTTGTTAGTGATACCCTGTCATATGGTAATACTACGTAGAGGTTAAGTTAAAATTACCAATTAACATCCTAACGGAAACCATTTTAACAGTTAAGAGACCATCTACGTTTTGACATTTTAGCTCATAATGGAACGAACTTCAAACCGCCTTCTTTCTTCTGAGTATCTAACGGAAGTAAAACTACAACTCGCGTGAATACACCACATTTAATGACCAGTTGGAAACCTTCCGCTTACGTCTGTGACGTCATAGGCGGCATAGGGCTAATTTTTTTTTCCACCAAGTGACAGTCGCCATTACTATGACAACGTATGCGGAGAAACTACTTGTGCTTGTTTGAGTTCAAACGGGAATTCTTTCGTTTGCTGGTACTTGATAGTAACTAATGTTA
This sequence comes from Palaemon carinicauda, assembly GCF_036898095.1. Lineage (NCBI taxonomy): Eukaryota > Metazoa > Arthropoda > Malacostraca > Decapoda > Palaemonidae > Palaemon > Palaemon carinicauda. The sequence continues at coordinate 174,269,323 of NC_090731.1, read as the reverse complement.
TGTCCACAATAACTCATGTTATTATGTTAGCGCGACTTCTTGTGTGATGAGTTAGGAGAAGTGATTGTGGAGGATTTATTTTTACTTTATTTTTATTTTTTGTTTTTGCCAAATCCAGAGAGAGAGAGAGAGAGAGAGAGAGAGAGAGAGATTTCATTTGCTTTAGTTTTGCTAGATCGCGCGAGAGTGTTTGTTTGTGTGTGTGTTTGTGTGTGTGTTTGTTTGTGTGTTTGTGTGACTGCGGTGCGCGCCGAAGAGCAAGTGGTAGTTAGAGAATGATCGTTGGTGGTGAGAAAGACTGTTGGTACAAATGAGATTGTTTGTTTACATTTTAGTTAGGTTACGACAGTGGTGAATGTTTCGGAGCGAATGCTTTTTTTATTTGACTGCAGCATAAGGCAGTGGTGTGAGAGCTGGATTATATTTATATTTTTCTGACCAGCGTGGAAGTGTTGATTCATTTAAAAAGTAAGTACAGTTTTGTTTATCTTTGCTTGTCGTGATTGTGAATGATAGGAACAATTTATTATTTATCTTTGATTATAGTGCGATAGTTCAGTTAGCTAGAAGTGTTTGTAAGTGTTTTTCTTTTTTATTTTGGCAGGCTGTGATTCCTCCTTAGAGAGACTTACTTCTTTGGCCTGCTGATTATTTGAAAGTGGGTTTGATTGCAACTGACATTGTTTACGATAAAGCACTCGATTAGAATGCTCTTGGCATATTGACCTGTGTTGACGACCCATGCTGCATAAAGAAACCGCGAATTCGATTGTTCTTGAATAGATGAGATAACGAGGATTACCATGGCTTGTAACCATACCAGATGGTGGTATTGACTGCTGGGTCGATTTTGGTGATTTATTTCTCGTCAGGCCACGGATTTGTGGTGGAACTGCCGATTGTAGTGTTTCGGCTTAAAGAACCGAGGGTGTATTGATATATTTGGAATTTGGTGTTGAGGGTGATATTTACATTGACTGTTTAAAGACGTTTGTCTAGTGTGGGTAATAACGTGTCAGTGGTTGTACATTTACAGTACTATAATATATATATCTCTATTTTTGTTTTTTTTGTTAATGTTAATTTGGTTTGAGTTTTTGGTGTAGTTTTAAGGATGTTACTTTCAGGATATTACTGAGGAAAATTTATTAACGCATATTTATCTATATTTTGAATGCAGAATTTTGAGTGGTGATTTGTTTAGTTTGTAAGAAATATAGTGTTAAGGATATGTTTTGTTTTGATTGTCGTCCTTTTGTCCAAGAGTCCCGCTGCTGATAACGTAAGGGGAAAGTTTGTTTTGTGGAGACCATTGTAAGTAAGTAAGATTCAAGGGTGTGGGGGTTGTTTTTTTAACATCCCGCCACATTATTTTGGCGCCCGAACAGGGACTGCCGAGGTGGGATTGAAGCTGGACTCTTGGACGAAGGACTGATAGGATTAGGAATTAGATTTAAGGCTGAAGAACAGGTTGATGAAAAATGGAAGAACAGTTAAGGGTTTTGAAGGAGGAATTGCGGCTGAGTAAGGAGCGTGAGGAGAGGTTGCTAATAGAGAATGAGAGGTTGAACTGGGAGAATGCGGTGATGCAGAAGGAGCTTAGGGAGTTAAAGGGAACTGTAGAGAGAGTGGAAGAATGTGTTGAGATGAGGATGAAAGAGAATGAAGAACGAATGGAGAAACGAATGGAAGATATGATGGGGCAAGTCATGGGGATGATGAAAACTATAATGGGTGAAGGTGCAGTCGGAGGAGTGTCCTCAGCTTCGGGCAATGGGTTGGTAGTGGAAGAGAAGGATAAGGTAGGTGATAATGGGAAAGGAAGTGATAGTGATAGTAGTAATAGTGATGGTGATGTTGAAGATAAGGGAATTAGGCATAGTAAGGATGAACAGAAAGGTGAGAGGAAAGATGAAAGGAAAGGTAAAAGTGATGTGAAGAAAGGGAAGAAAAAGTATCAGGCTGATAGCAAGGACGATCGTGAATGGGTGAAAGTGGTAAGTAAGAAAAAGGGTAAGAAGGGAATGGTTAAGGATAGGAATTTAAGTGTGGAAGTGGATTCATTGTATTCAAATGAGGAAGAAGGTAACAAGGGAGTAGACAGTGATGATAGCAGTGAGAATGAACGTGATGTGTGTAAGACTGTGTTTATGAGAGAGGTACCTCGGTGTGAAAGGTTCAATGAGCATAGCAGTAGGGATGTATATGATTTTTTCAAGGAGTATGAGAGGTATTGTCAGGATAAGTATGGTGATAGTAAAAGCGTTTGGGCTAGGGAGTTAGGAGAGTATTTGACCGGGTATTTGTTGACGATGTATGGAGTGATAATGAGTGTAGGGGACGTTGAATATGAAAGTGTGAAAACGAGAATAATTGAGCAGGTAAAACGTATGAAAGGGAGTGTTAAGTATAATCGTAAGAATGATTTTGATGAGGCAAGGATGAATGCAGGAGAAGCTATATCAATGTACGTATGTAGGTTGGAAACGTTAGCTAGGAAGAAGTATGGGGATGAAGGCATAAATGAGAATAAGGAGTTAATGAGGAAGTTTTTGGCTACTGTACCCGAGAATGTTGCTGAGTTTGTTAATTTGAAACGGAAGGAGAAAATGAGGTGGACGAAAGAAAGATTGACATGGGATGATATTTTAGAGATAGTTGAGGATTACGAATTGGATAGGTGTATGAAAGAAAGTAAATCTGTGAGTGTAAGAACTGGAATGGAGGAAAGTGTGCCAGAATTTGTTAGTTTTAGAGATGCTGTTATGAGAGGACCGATGAGGGTAGCTGATAGTGTAGTAGATAGGAGTGTTAGGGCGAGTAATGTGGGAATACCTGTAAGGACAAATGAAGGGTTTAGGCAAGGGAATCAGGTTTGGAGGGATAGGAGTACTAGTGCGCCGCAAGGTAGGTCAGGTAGTTGTATCCGTGAAGAGAAGTGTTATAGATGTGGGAAAGTAGGACATAAGAAGAATGAATGTAGATGGGCTCTTGGTGCTTGTTTTGGATGTGGTGAGGTAGGGCATAGAATTAGCGAGTGCACGAAAGAGAAAGGGGTAAAATGTTATCGGTGTGGTATGACAGGGCACATAGCGAGTGGATGTCGGAGTAATCGTACAAATGTGATTTGCGGTAATTGTGGTAAGGATGGTCATTATGCTAGAATGTGCAAGGAGCCACGGGGTAAGTGTACTGAATGTGGTGCAGATGGGCATGTAGCTAGGGTATGTAGGAAGAAGGGAGTAAATCAGCCAGGATGTTCGGGAAACTAGAGTGTAAGAGGGTTCAGCTGGGTGAGTCCTCGAATGTGTGCGGAGTGAATGTGATGCATGTTCGTGAAGGTTTACTACATGAAGACGTGATGGGCGAAAGAGCTTATGACTGCATGAGTGCAAAAGTAAATTTTAATGGAATAGAGCTAGTTGGTCTGATTGATACTGGTTGTGGTGTCAATTTAATGTTTAGGAATGCATACGATAAGGTAAGGGATGTGTGTGAATTTAGGGGGTGTAAAGGTGAAGTGAAAGGTATCGGTAATTTAAGTATGTCTGTGAAAGGAAAGTTGCGTGAAAATGTCATGATTGGGGGGCTGATGATGGACGATAATGATTTTTATGTGGTTGAGGGAGTAAATGACAAATACGATGTGTTGTTAGGTTATAACTTCTTGAAAAAATGCGGTATGATTGTACATCCTAATGTAAATATGATAGAGATGAAAGTTAAGGGTAAATTTTGTGGGGAATTTTATTTGAATGAAGATGGTAGTGTATGTACGAAGGTATGGAAAGGTGTGCCGTTAATAGCAAAAGAAGGTGTTAAATTGTCAAAAGATGCGAGTGAGGTTGTCAGTGTAAAAGTTGCATGGCCGAATAGTCTGGGAATTGCCAATAGTGACAATTGTGAATATGTAGTGGAAGGTTCGGAAGCAAGCAATTTGGTGAAAGCAAGTGTGCATGTGTATGATGGTATTTTGAATTTGCAGGAGCCGAAGGTGTATGTGAGCTTGTTGCCGACTGTAAGGAGGAAGAGAATACGGGGTATACGTGAGGGTGATTGCATGGGATGTATGTATACGTTGGTCAATGTAGAGGATGAAAGGTATGTTAAATTGAGACGGGTTATGACGGGTAAGATAAAGCCGGATGACGATTGGGACTATGAAAGTTTGAAAGAAAGAATTAATGTAGATGAGAATATAAGTGAGGGGGAAAGGGAACAATTGTATAGGATGTTATGGGATAGACGGAGAGTTTTGAGTCGAGGTGACGAGGATTGTGGGGGATCAAAGCTGCCTGAATTTAAGATAGTTCTTAGTAATGATACCCCCATATATCAGCGTCCCCGACATTTTTCTCCGCCTATTGCCAGAGAAATAGAAGAGCAGTGCCAGGAGTTAGAGCAAATGGGTGTAATAGAAAGGAGTGAGAGTGCCTGGAATAGCCCTATTGTACCTGTAAGAAAGCCGGATGGAAGTTTACGGATGTGTATTGATTATAGGAAGGTGAATGAAGTAACTGTTAAAGAACGTTTTCCAATGAATGTAGTGTCTGACTGTGTGTATAAGATGCATGGTATGAAAGTTTTTACAAAGTTAGATTTAGTTAGGGGCTATTACCAGATGCCTCTGGCAGAGGGGAGCAGGCCCATTACGGCATTTTCAAGTAGAAATTGTCATTTTCAGTTTAAAAGATTAAGTTTTGGCCTTGCTAATGCGCCTGCTGCCTTCCAGAGGGCGATGAATGTAGTTTTAGCTGGGTTTGATAGACAGAAGGTGACTGTTTTTATTGATGATATTTTGATTGCGAGTGAGACTGTTGAGGAACACATGCAGTTGCTTGAAGCAGTATTAGAACGGTTGATAGAAGTTGGGGTGAAAGTTAAGCTTGAAAAGTGTACATGGTTGGCCGGGGAGGTGGAATTTCTTGGGCATGTGGTGAGTGAATCGGGTATAAGGAAGAGTGAAAAGTTTGTGAGTAAGGTGAGAGAGTTTCCACGTCCTCATACGGTGCGTGAGTTGAGAGGTTTTCTTGGGTTAATTGAATTTGGTCGGAAGTTTGTCAGAGATTGTTCGGGAATAGGGAAGCCTTTGAATGAGTGGACAGGTAAGAGAAATAGTACGAGACTGAAATGGGATGAGCGTATGATTGAAGCATTTGAAAACTTGAAAGAAGAGGCTGTGAGAGACGTCACTTTGGCTTTTCCCGATTATAGTGAACATGCGAGTATGCTAGAGTTATATACGGATGCTAGTGGGATTAGTATGGGTGGTTGCTTGGTTCAAATGCAAAGAATAAACGGAGATGAACAGTTGAGAGTGATAGCGTATGTAAGTAAAGCATTTAATAAGGCTGAGCGAAGGTATTCCACGATTGAAAGGGAGTTGGCTGCGATAAGGTTTTGCGTGAAAGCGTTGAAGGTATTTTTGTATGGTGTGAAATTTATTGTGCGTACTGACCATCAGCCCCTAGTGTACATGATTAGGAAAGAGTCTGTGAATGCTAGAGTTGCGAGGACAATAGAGGATTTGAATGAATTTGACTTTAAGCTAGAATATGTACCTGGGAGTAAGAACGTGATAGCAGATGCGATGTCAAGAATGCATGGTAAGATAGAAGAGAGTAGCGAGAATGATAGTAATTTTGAAAGGTTGCCGGAAGATTTAATGGTGGTACAAAGTTTTGAAGGGGATGACATGGTGTATCAATGTATTTTGTGTGGGTTAAATAAGGTTAAATTGAAGGGTTTGAATAAGGATATACCTGCTAGTATAGATGAGCTTAGAATGAGTGTTAGGAATGAAGTATCGAAAGAAATGGCATATAAGGAGGAGGATAGTATGCTTGAGGGTGAATTGTTATCAAAAGTATTGTTGGTAGTAAGTATGTTATATGGTGTCACTGTTTATTTGTATTTTGGGTGGAATCGTCCGATGCAGTACCGAGCAAATAAAGAGACTGAAAGGGAGTATATATTGAGGTTACAATGTAATGAAAGATGTTGCAAGTTGTTGAGTAAGAAGGAGGATTGTCTGAGTGACTTGAATCTGAGTGGTATGAGCATGGAAGATAGCGAAGATGACCATGGGTGTGATAAGGATGACCCTATTGATAGGAGAGTAAACATTTGTATGCATGGTGTAAAAGGAAGAATGATGACGTATGTGGGTATAAATGAGAATGAATACTGTAGTTTAATTGATACAGGTGCGCAAGTGTCATTAGTGAATATGTCTGTTATCAAGGAAATAGAGCGGTACAATTGGGAAGTGAAAAGGCAATGTACGAGTGTGAGAATTCATGGGATAGGTAAAGGAAGTTTGCTAGTTTGGGAAGAAGTGCGTTTGAAAGTAAAACTGGGAAGTATGGAGGTGGAACATAATTTTATTGTAATGGGAGAGAATGAGATGCCTAGTTGTTTTTTTATAGGAATTGACTTTTTAAGATTGCATGATTTATCAGTTGATATTGGTAGTGGTTTGCTTCTGAAGAATGGATGTGAAGTAGTTGTGATAGAAGATAATAGTGTATTTATGGCGAATTTTGTTGGCATGGTTGATATTACGAGGAGTGAGGATGATCTACTGACTAAAGAGGAGGTGGAAGACATGCAAGATGAATGTGAGGAAATTAAAAGGTTACGTGAATGTATGTTGAATAGTATTGAGATAGAAGAATGGCCGTCTGATTTAGAGGTGTATAAGAAAGTTAGTAAGAGACTTATTGTGTGTAAGAATATTGTTTATTTTCTACATAAAGGAATGGATGAAGATATATATGTTCCTGTGTTTCCAATGCATGCAGCAGTAAGTATGTGTATGTTAGTGCATGACAGATATGGGCATATGGGTAAGAATAAATTATGGGAATGCATGCGTGAGAGATTGTTTACACCTGGGTTGAGTCAGATATGTAAGGATGTAGCGACTACGTGTGAAGATTGCCAGAAAGGGAAGTATCAGAGAGTGCATGCTAATCCGCCTGTTTTGAGATTACGTATGAAAGAACCATTTGAGATGTTTGTGATTGATTGTGTTTCGTTGCCTGTGACTGCGAGAAGACATGTGGGAATGATTGTTATGGTTGATCACATGAGTAAATTTACCTATGCAATACCCATCAAGGATAAACGGAGCGAGACTGTTGCAAGAATGGTTGGTCAAGTGATGTTGCCGATGTGTGTGTGTAAGCCTGTGAGAATGTTAAGTGATAATGGCCCTGAGTTTGTTGGATGGGAGTTTGAGCAGATGTTAAGAGAATGGGGTATTGAACATGTGTATTCGACTCCTTATATGCCAAGTGCGAATGGGTTGGCTGAAAGGACTGTAAGAACATTAACTGAAATTTTGCGAATGATGAGTACATGTGATAATGATTGGGATTTGTATGTTGGTAGAGCGTTGTGGGCTTACAATGCAACAGTGCATAAGAGTACGTGTATGTCTCCATGTAAGTTTGTGTTAGATTTTGAAAAAATAATAAGACCGAGGTTGGGTGTGTCGGAGGATGATAGAGATGTGTGGAGGAAAGCAAATAAGAGGTTTGAAAGCTTTAAAGTTGGTGAAAGAGTGATGAAAGAAGTAATTGAAAAGGGTAGAATGAATGTAAATAAGGTGCGTGATAAATTTGAAGGTCCCTATGAGGTGTTAGAAGTTGGTTCGAGTGGATTAAGTTACGTTTTGGGTAAGTTGTGTGTGGGTGGTATTGGGGAAAAAATTAGGGCCCACCACAACCAGTTGCGTAAATGGAAAGAGGTACCTGAGTATATCCAAGAGAATGGGATGAGTAAATGGTTGAAAAGGAACAAGGGTGAACCTAGTATGTATGAGGACTTAGGTCTGGAAGGTAAACAGTTAGTGTTAGTAGAATATAAGAAAAGGAAGAATACAAGAGCTTTAAGTAAAGATGAAAGAAGGGGAAATTTTATAAGTAAAAGTGAGAATAGAAATAAGTATGACAAGGGTGTAAATGTGCAAGTGTGTATGGAAGATAAATGTGTTAATACAGATGAATCATGGCTGAGTATGAATGATACCTATAGTGTGTGTGGCTTTTCCTTAGGTGATGTAAAAGAAAGGATGACGAATGCGAGAGTGAGAGATAGGAGAATGATTAGTAGTATGGATGAATCTTTTACTAAAGTTGAGAATGTTTTTGATGAAATGGATGAACTGTTTACAGAAATGAGTGTAATTATAGGGCCAGATGAGAACGAGGTAGATATGATTGTACATGATATATTAGATGATAGGGATTTAGATAGGAATAGTGTTAATGTAGCGAATGATTGTGATAAGGAAGAAGTGAATGAGAGAGAATATGGAGGCCCAGTTACTCGGAGTAGAGGTCCCGTTCCCGACTGCGACTGGGTTATGAAAAAAATAATGTAAGTGTTGTGTGAGAAGGATTTGGCAAAGTAAGGGGAGAGGAATGTGGAGGATTTATTTTTACTTTATTTTTATTTTTTGTTTTTGCCAAATCCAGAGAGAGAGAGAGAGAGAGAGAGAGAGAGAGAGAGAGAGAGATTTCATTTGCTTTAGTTTTGCTAGATCGCGCGAGAGTGTTTGTTTGTGTGTGTGTTTGTGTGTGTGTTTGTTTGTGTGTTTGTGTGACTGCGGTGCGCGCCGAAGAGCAAGTGGTAGTTAGAGAATGATCGTTGGTGGTGAGAAAGACTGTTGGTACAAATGAGATTGTTTGTTTACATTTTTTAGTTAGGTTACGACAGTGGTGAATGTTTCGGAGCGAATGCTTTTTTTATTTGACTGCAGCATAAGGCAGTGGTGTAAGAGCTGGATTATATTTATATTTTTCTGACCAGCGTGGAAGTGTTGATTCATTTAAAAAGTAAGTACAGTTTTGTTTATCTTTGCTTGTCGTGATTGTGAATGATAGGAACAATTTATTATTTATCTTTGATTATAGTGCGATAGTTCAGTTAGCTAGAAGTGTTTGTAAGTGTTTTTCTTTTTTATTTTGGCAGGCTGTGATTCCTCCTTAGAGAGACTTACTTCTTTGGCCTGCTGATTATTTGAAAGTGGGTTTGATTGCAACTGACATTGTTTACGATAAAGCACTCGATTAGAATGCTCTTGGCATATTGACCTGTGTTGACGACCCATGCTGCATAAAGAAACCGCGAATTCGATTGTTCTTGAATAGATGAGATAACGAGGATTACCATGGCTTGTAACCATACCAGATGGTGGTATTGACTGCTGGGTCGATTTTGGTGATTTATTTCTCGTCAGGCCACGGATTTGTGGTGGAACTGCCGATTGTAGTGTTTCGGCTTAAAGAACCGAGGGTGTATTGATATATTTGGAATTTGGTGTTGAGGGTGATATTTACATTGACTGTTTAAAGACGTTTGTCTAGTGTGGGTAATAACGTGTCAGTGGTTGTACATTTACAGTACTATAATATATATATCTCTATTTTTGTTTTTTTTGTTAATGTTAATTTGGTTTGAGTTTTTGGTGTAGTTTTAAGGATGTTACTTTCAGGATATTACTGAGGAAAATTTATTAACGCATATTTATCTATATTTTGAATGCAGAATTTTGAGTGGTGATTTGTTTAGTTTGTAAGAAATATAGTGTTAAGGATATGTTTTGTTTTGATTGTCGTCCTTTTGTCCAAGAGTCCCGCTGCTGATAACGTAAGGGGAAAGTTTGTTTTGTGGAGACCATTGTAAGTAAGTAAGATTCAAGGGTGTGGGGGTTGTTTTTTTTAACATCCCGCCTACTTGCGCTTGTTTGAGTTCAAACGGGAATTCTTTCGTTTGCTGGTACTTGATAGTAACTAATGTTATGTCCACAATAACTCATGTTATTATGTTAGCGCGACTTCTTGTGTGATGAGTTAGGAGAAGTGATGACTCTCTCTCTCTCTCTCTCTCTCTCTCTCTCTCTCTCTCTCTCTCTCTCTAAAATGTAGATATATGGTTACTGTGCTGTTTTGTTCAAAATATATTTCTCTCTCTCTCTCTCTCTCTCTCTCTCTCTCTCTCTCTCTCTCTCTCTCTCTCTCTCTCTCTCTCTCTCTCTCTCTCTTTCTTTTTTTTTAACTGGAGATGGTCTTGTTAATTATTGTAAATTTTTAAGCCAATACTTCAAGTTTGAATGAACTTATTCTAAGCTGCTAGAGTGTTTTTAAAATTAATATAATTCATTTTTATTTATGTTTTTTTTTTCATACGGTAGGCGTTCTTGTGATTAATTGTTAAGTACCTTTTTTAAAACCAAAGATTTAAATCTGAATTAGCTTAATGAAAACTCATAATTTTAGTCTGATAGTTTTGAAATCTATTTATTTCCTTATTCTTTTTTTTTCTTTTCTTTTTTACATAAGCTGATAGAGTGTTTTTGAAATATATATATTTTTTCATTCTTTTTTTACATAATTTAGGGGTTCTTGTGATTAATTTTAAAGTACTTTTTTAAAAACCAAAACTTTGAATTAGCCTAATGAGAACTTATAGTTTTTCAACCTGATAGTTTTTAAATATATTAATTTTTTTTTCACATTCTTTTAAGCATAAGCTGATAAAGTATTTTTTTTTAATTATTCTTTATTACATACTGTTGTTGTTCTTGTAATTAATTTTTAAGTACGTTTTAAAACCAAAAATTGAGTCTGAATTAGCTTAATGAGAACTCGTGGTTTTCTAACCAAATAGTGTTTAAAAATATATTTTCACTCATCCTCTTTTATATCACGTTAGGTGTTCTTGGGATTAATTGTTAAGTACTTTTTCAAACCAAAAATTAAGTCAGAATTAACTTAATGAAGGTTTTCTAACTTGATAGATTGGTTTGAAATATAATAACCTTTTTTGGCTAAAATATATTTTCACTCACCCTCTTTTACATACGTTAGATGTTCTTGTGATTAATTGCTAAGTACTTTTTAAAACTAAAAATTAAGTCAGAATTCACATAATGAAGGTTTTCTAACTTGATAGATTGGTTTGAAATATACCTTTTGGTACAATAGGTTTATACTGGCCTTGGTAAGATAAATTGTGACATTTATTAGTTTGATATGAATAAAATTAATCGCGTTGACGCAGATCACAAAGTCGAGAAATCACGTGGTAATGGAAATTCAGATAAATTTTGCAGTTAAAATGTTTTATGAATTTTTTATTGTTATTTCGAAATGTCCTCCCTGATGCTCAACGAACAAAGTGTAAATGTATGAAATTTAATTACTATAAACAGAGGTCATGCTTGTTATAAGCAATTATATCATCATCATATCCTACGCCTATTGACGCAAAATGCCTTGGTTAGATTTCGCCATTCGTCTCTATATTGAGCTTTTAATTCAATACTTCTCCATTCATCATCTACTTCACGTTTCATAGTTCTCAGCCATGTAGGCCTGGGTCTTCCAACTCTTCTAGTGCCTTGTTGAGTCCAGTTAAACGTTTACTGAACTAATCTCTCTTGGGGAGTGCGAAGAGCATGACCAAACCATCTCCATCTACCACTCGCCATGATCTCATCCACGTATGGCACTCGAGTAATCTCTCTTATAGTTTCATTTCTAATCCTATCCTGCCATTTAACTCTCAATATTATTCTTATATAGTTTATATAATTTTGTTTACAAACAGTCAAGGCGACCTGTTATCGATCAGTTTATCGATATAGTTACTAATAGTTAATATAGTGTTAATTTATTCTCATCATTTTTTTATTTCCTTATTTCCTTTCCTCACTGGACTATTTTTCCCTATTGGAGCCCTTGGGCTTATAGCGTCTTGCTTTATTCAACTAGGGTTGTAGCTTGGCTAATAATGATAATAATATAATAATAGCTTGGCTAATAATAATAATAATAATAATAATAATAATAATATGTTAATAACCCTTTTTTGAATGGGAATACCTTAACGTGGCGAAAGGGTTTATATAACACCATGATCAGCAAAGCTATACTAGTCAGGGCCACCCATACTAGGTTGGTTTGCTGTGAGCGATCAGACGATAATCTCCCACCATCACAAATCCTCGCTGGACAGCGTGGTGATAAAAACTGGCCAAACCCCAGACATGAATAAAAACATGTCTGAGGTCTCTGTCCTGCAGTGGACTAGAAACGGCTTCATTTGTTGTTGTTATTGTTGCCTGTTAGTAATTATTTCTTAAACCAAATTGTATTCTCTTCTCTGAAAGTTTATTCAGAACAAATAACTAATCATCATCATCATCATCATCATCATCATCATCTCCTCCCAAGCCTATAGACGCAAAGGGGTTCAGTTAGATTTCGCCAGTCGTCTCTATATTGAACTTTTAAATCAATACTTCTCCATTCGTCATTTTCTACTTCATGCTTCATATTCCTCAGCCACGTAGGTCTGGGTCTTTCGGACCTATCGATTCAAATAATTGATACATCGGTGAATTCATCCTGATTGAATAAGTTTAAAATCCCCTTGTGAATTTCCTCGTAAAAATGAGTTGGTCGTTTTCAGTAGGTATTAATTCTTAAATGGGTTTATCTTTGCCGGTGTTCTTAGGGAATTAGTATGTAGTTCCTTAAAGGATTAATTTCCTTATTTTGAAGATATTCCATTTATAAGATTTACTAAAATGAACGATTTAAAAGTTGCTTTTAATATATATATATATATATATATATATATATATATATATATATATACAGTATATATATATATATGTATATATATATATATATATATATATATATATATATATATATATATATATATATATATATATATATATATATTATTAAAAGCAACGAACTAATTTTGAATTCTTTTAAAAAAAAATTATTTCTTAAATCTAACCATTAAACGAAAGAAATTTATTTTGAAGTGAAAGTGTTAAGAAAGAAGGAATTGCAAAGTAAGTATGTGAGAATTTCCTTTAAGATGGTTGAAGGAGAATCCCGTTACTGAAGGATAAGAGATTTCTTTTGGAAATTTATATTTAAGGATTTTGTCGTTACGAATTAACGTTAGGAGATGATTGTTTTTCAATATGAAATAATAACAATGAAAGATTCAATTTCTTTGAAATTAGTTAAAAATCAACTAAAGTAAGATAAGATTAAATCTTTTTTACTGCATGTAAAGAAAATATTAATCCTAAGGAAAGAGTCAATTTTCTTTGAATGGATTTAAAGGAAGGTTAATCTGAATGGATTTAAAGGAAGGGTAATCACAACGAAAGATTCAATTTGCTCTAAATGGATTTTTAAAAAAGGATTACAAGGAAAGATTAAATTTCCATTAGATTAAAAGTCAACATAAATAAGGAAAAATGTAATTTTCTTTAAATGTATTTAAAACAATAATCACAATGAATGATTCAATATCCTTCAAATGAATTAAGAATTGAATACTATTAAGGAAAGACCTCTGATTCACCTTGAGCAGGATATTTCCAAGATTTTTTTTTTTTTTTTTTTTTTTTTTTTTTTTTTTTTTTCCTCGGCAGAATGAACATGTGGTCCTTTCTGGGCCTGCACGACTTTACTGGGAACGGCTTTCAAACTTGTCCCGAATAGGCCCAGTCAGTGCACGAAGCTCAAGATATATCGTGCCATAACTTAACTTCTTGTGTCAAACTTCTTTGCAGGAATTGTACAAAGGATATTTTTGGAGGAATTTGCTGTATAATTATGTAATTAGTACCTATATATGTGTTTGTATGCATATATGAATATATATAAAGATATATATATATATATATATATATATATCATCATTATCATCATCATCATCATCTCCTCCTACGCCTATTGACGCAAAGGGCCTTCTCCATTCACCATTTCTTACTTCTCGCTTCATATTCCTCAGCCATGTAGGCCTGGGTCTTCCAACTCTTCTAAATATATATATATATATATATATATATATATAGAGAGAGAGAGAGAGAGAGAGAGAGAGAGAGAGAGAGACGGGGGGGGGGTTAGGAAGGTTGGCAGGCTTATGTCCCTTTCTGAAAGGGGATACCTAAACATGATGAAAGGGTTTACGTATCGTCTTGATCAACAAAGCTATACAAGTAGGTAGTAGGTAGAAGGTAGTAGGTTGGCCAGGGCACCAGCCACCCGTTGAGATACTACCACTAGAGAGTTATGGGGTCCTTTTGACTGGCCAGATAGTACTACATTGGATCCTTCTCTCTGGTTATGGATTATTTTCCCTTTGCCTACACACTCACACACCGAAGAGTCTTGGCTATTCTTTACATATTCTCCTCTGTCTTTACACACCTGACAACACTGAGATTACCAAACAATTCTTCTTACTGCACTGTAATTGTTCAGTGCCCACTTTCCTCTTTGTAAGGGTAGAAGAGACTCTTTTGCTATGTTAAGCAGCTCTTCTAGGAGAAGGACACTCCAAAATCAAACCATTGTTCTCTAATCTTGGGTAGTGCCATATTATTATTATTATTATTATTACTATCCAAGCTACAACCCTAATTGGAAAAGCAAGATGCTATAAGCCCAGGGGCTCCAACAGGGAAAAATAGCCCAGTGAGGAAAGGAAATAAGGAAATAAATAACTGAAGAGAACAAATTAACAATAAATCATTCTAAAAAAAGTAATGTCAAAAGAGATATATCATATATAAACTATTAACAACGTCAACAACAAATATGTCATATATAAACTATAAAAAGACTCATGTCCGCCTGGTCAACAAAAAAGCATTTGCTCCAACTTTGAACTTTTGAAGTTCTACTGATTCAACAACCCGATTAGGAAGATCATTCCACAACTTGGTAACAGCTGGAATAAAACTTCTAGAGTACTGCGTAGTATTGAGTCTTATGATGGAGAAGGCCTGGCTATTAGAATTAGCCTCTGTACCATGGTCTTCCACTGTCTTGGGTTAGAGTTCTCTTGCTTGAGGTTACACTCGGGCACACTGTTCCATCTTATATCTTATTTCTCTTCCTCTTGTTTTGTAGTTTTTATAGTTTATAAAGTGATATTTATTTTAATATTGTTGCTCTTCTTAAAATATTTTAGTTTTCCTTGTTCCCTTTCCCCATTGAGCTATTTTCCCTGTTGGAGCCCCTGGGCTTATAGCATCCTGTTTTTCCAATTAGGGTTGTAGTTTAGCAAGTAATAATAATAATAATAATAATAATAATAATAATAATAATAATGATAAGGGTCACCCTTACTACTTTGGTTTGCTATGAGCGATCAGACTAAAATCTCTCACCATCGCCAGTCCGCCCTGGCCAGCATGGTAATGAAAACTGGTCAAACCCCAGACAGGAATAAGGATAAGTCTGAGGTCTATGTCCTGCAGTGGACTAAAAACGGCTATTTTTGTTGTTGTTGTTGTTCTATTTCACCTCGTAAGCAATTTCCGTTAAAATCAATGGCGTTATTTATGTGGAAAGTCTAAGTCAAATTGTCTTTTAGTCTATAGTTTAATTAATTCTGCTAATTATTCATTTGATTATTGGATTGTTCCTAGAGACCACATTGAGATTTTGTTTTACTGATTTATATCTTCCTTATATAATAAAGTACAATCATTTAAATGTTCAAGGTCGTTCATGAATGTTAGTGGTAAGGGACAGTGACATTGCCCTATCAAGCAGGACAATGCCCTAGAGACTTACCATATATACATATGATCAGCGCCCAAGCCCCCTCTCTTTCCAAGTTAGGACGAGGGTGGGACAGGCAATGGCTGCTGATGACTCAGCAGATAGACCAATAGGCTCCCTCAAACCACCCATCCTCAGCTCACAGGGATGGCGAGGTTGCAGCGAGCAAAGGAACTAGCGAGTTTTAGCGGGACTCGAATCCCAGCCTGGCGATTACCAAGCGAGAACGTTACCAACAGGCCACCACACTGGGATACACCTACCATCATCTATTGTACCCACTTTTAATACTTGATAATAATAATAATAATATTAATTATAATACTTCCACCATCCATACTAACATTCATTACTCCATCATTTAGGTTTCTATTTATTCTCTTTACTTTCCTCTTGCTCATATGCAGTATACTCAAAACGTCTTTCTCTTACTCTCATTTAATTTCTTTTGACTTTCTGCAATTAGCACAGCATTTTCTGCAAGCCAACTGTATTATACTAATTTTCTTATATTACAGCTTTGTACCATATATACTGTACTCATATTTCTCTCAAACTAGCATTTATTTTCCTTTGACTTCTTAGAATTAGCACAGCATATTCTACAAGATAACTGTATTCTACTAATTTTCTTATATTACAGCTTTGTTCCCTTATCCGTTACAGCTTATATGACTTATTACATAACTCCATCTTTAAAGATATTAGCAGATACGGAGACATAACACACCATTATCTCAGATCCAATTTCAAAGTAAAGTATTTCCTCTACTGCTTACACATTCAGAATATGCTTCTCTTCCCTCATAAAAAAAACTTTGTAGATCTCAACAACCAATCCTCTATAGCAGTGGTTCCCAACCTTTTTTCTGTCATTTCCCCCCTGCACCCAGTTCATCCATCCATATTTCCCCCTTCATGCCCCGCCCAGCCCTCATGCCCACTCGCCTGCCTCAGAAATGGGCATGATATTCCAATTCTCCCCTTGAATATCATGTCAGTGAGAACTGATATGATCATATCACAATTGAATGGCTAACAAAAAATTGCCGCACGGGACTGATGAGGATATTTTCCGCTTGTTTTAGTTAGTAGGTGGTGTAATTATTTCCCCCTGGAAGCTTCAAATTTCCCCCAGGTTGGGAAACCACTGCTTTATAGTATACCATTCATCTCCACACCCTTCAGGCTTTCCCCATATATGCGGTATATATAAAACATATTTTTGAGACGCTCAGTCTGTCATTTGATTTAAGATGGCTCAAGTGTCAACATTGATGTACAAACGTGTTGGCCAGGTGCTCTTGGGTTATGTAATTGTTCTCATATCTTGGGGAAGCCTACATCTTTTCTTATATTAGGAAAAAATATTTTTCTCGTATGAATGTGTGTATAATAAATATATATATATATATATATATATGTGTGTGTGTGTGGTGTGTGTGGTGTGTTTTCTGTATATTTAAGAAATCAATAAATACATACGTAATTGATCGTTATATTGATTAAAAAACCTCTCTCTCTCTCTCTCTCTCTCTCTCTCTCATTACAGTTTTATGAAATTAATATATAACTACGTGATTGATCGTTATATTGATTAAAAAACATCTCTCTCTCTCTCTCTCTCTCTCTCTCTCTCTCATTACAGGTTATGAAATTAATATATAACTACGTAATTGATCGTTATATTGATTGAAAAACCTCTCTCTCTCTCTCTCTCTCTCTCTCTCTCATTACAGTTTTATGGATATTGCCCGTAAAGAGCAATCATTTTTCCCTATTATACGGCAACCTTAATTATTTCTCCATGAAATTTTAGTTTACATCCAATCATCA
This sequence comes from Palaemon carinicauda, assembly GCF_036898095.1. NCBI lineage: Eukaryota > Metazoa > Arthropoda > Malacostraca > Decapoda > Palaemonidae > Palaemon > Palaemon carinicauda. Next base: position 174,251,870 of record NC_090731.1, on the reverse strand, counting down.
TAATTAAAGGAAGTAATTGACTAAAAACCATGAGAGGTCTTCGTTAACTTTAGATTAGGTTGCCTAAAAGTTGTAGGCGCTCATAACAAGAGGTATTTTAGGGCAGAAGTAATTTTAGGGGCTGTATTTATTAACCATTAAGATTCTGATCTTTATCCTTTTAGCCCATGAAGGTGATGGAATCGGCCACTCTTTCGTATTGATGTGCGGTAGGTCAAAATGGTATATACATGTGATTTGATGGAATGTGTGTGTGTGTGTATATATATATATATATATATATTTATATATATATATACATATATATATATACATATATATATATATATATATATGCATATATATGCATATATATATGTATATATATATATATATTTATATATATATATATACTCATTTGTATGTATATACAGTATATGTATGTATGTATGTATGTATATACTGTATATATAAATATACATATATATATATGTATATATACTCATTTGTGTGTATATATACAGTATATGTATGTATGTATGTATGTATGTATGTATATATAAATATACATATATGTATATATACATATGTATATATATATATATGTGTGTGTGTGTGTATATATATATATATATATTTATAGTACTAGGGCCAAAATAAAGTTATGATTGATTTTAATACCCAGTGCTTTCATGTACTATACACTACACTTGGGCACTGTACTGAAGAACTGTATGATGAAGTGCTTGAAAGTAGCAGGTGCTAAACTCGTTCACTATTTTCATTGGCTCTTGCAATATATAAATGCTTAATATTTATATTTATATTTATTTATTTATTTCATTTGAAATTCTACAAACGGTGTGTGAGCCTTTTGCCCTCAAGGCACATTAACTATTCTTATGTTCTCTCTTTCTTTGTGATGCTAAATATTAACTAACCTAACCTAACTTAACTTATCTTAACCTATCCTAACCCTAACCTAAGATAACCTATCACAACCTATCCTAACGTAACCTATCCCAACCTACCCTAACCTAAGATACCCTAACCTAGCCTAGCCTATCCTAACCTACCCTAACTTGAGATAACCAAACCCAACCTACCCTAACCTAAGATACCCTAACCAAGCCTATCCTAACCTAACCTAACTTAACTTAAGATAACCAAACTCAACCTACCCTAACCTAACAGCCCATAGTTTCAGTGCTGTACATCCATTCCATTGAGACCAGTCTCATATATTCTTGCCTCTTGTGATTCAAGTTAGGCAAAACTTTGGATCTTTGAAGAATATGTACAATTTCAAGTATTCCTAGAAGGGCTTAGGCGTAAGAAATATATCTATTTTCACATTTAATCTCTCTCTCTCTCTCTCTCTCTCTCTCTCTCTCTCTCTCATTAAATACATTGAACAGACTTCCAGTGGATGTAGTAAACAGGAACACGGTAAACGAGTTCAAGAATAAGTTAGACAAGATCATAAGAACTCTCTAAACGTTCAACCAAATCGCTCTACCTGAGAGCAAATGGAGTCTCCCCAGATGGACTAAGAAGTCTTTGAGACATCCAAAATCCATGTAACTCACTCACTCACTCTCTCTCTCTCTCTCTCTCTCTCTCTCTCTCTCTCTCTCTCTACGAGTTCTAGAATACGTTAGACAAGATTATAGGAACTCTCTAAACGTTCAAACCAAATCGCTCTACCCGAGAGCAAATGGTGTCTCCCCAGATGGACTAAAAAGTCTTTGAGACATCCAAAATCCTTGTAACTCCTTATAACCCTCTCTCTCTCTCTCTCTCTCTCTCTCTCTCTCTCTCTCTTAACATAATGCCTTTATGGTCGTTAAACTTTTAGCACTCTGTTCTTCCCACTGTTGTTGCGAGTTTTCTTCTCTCCTCTCTTCCTATCCATCTCCACACGATAATGGCGATGATGATAATAGCGAAGATTACAATAAAACCCGAAGAAGCGACAACACGCCGTGGTCAAGTCTCCCCTCCCGAAGATCTTGTCCCTCATTAAGAAACATGACGTGGATTCCCGGAAATTTACATAAACTCCGATAATCTAATGGGTCGTATCTCTTCTTCTCCCCCTTTCCTTCCTCTGAGGAGTTTAGAGTAGGGTAAAGGCAGGGGGGGGGGGGGGGTTATAATCGGGCTCATCAAATGCTAAAGTTTCTTAATAGTGCCGCTGTGACCCCCACATACCATTTGGTATCGCAATAGATACAATTCTTGGGAGCTAGTTTTGGATTTTAAGTTGGTCTGAAGGGTACCACCTTGTAATATGATACTAAAAAAGATTGGGTTATACAGACCCCTTTTCTTTTAGAGAGAGAGAGAGAGAGAGAGAGAGAGAGAGAGAGTATTTTGTTTGTAAAACCGAGATTGTCATTTAAAAGAGAGAGAGAGGGAGAGAGAGAGAGATAGAGAGAGAGAGAGAGAGAGAGAGTATTTTGTTTTGTAAAACCGAGATTGTCATTTAAACGAGCGAGAGAGAGAGAGAGAGAGAGAGAGAGAGAGAGTATTTTGTTTGTAAAACCGAGATTGTCATTTAAAAGAGAGAGAGAGAGAGAGAGAGAGAGAGAGTATTTTGTTTGTAAAACCGAGATTGTCATTTAAAAGAGAGAGAGAGAGAGAGAGAGAGAGAGAGAGAGGGGAGAGAGAGAGAGAGAGAGAGTATTTTGTTTGTAAAACCGAGATTGTCATTTAAAAGAGAGAGAGAGAGAGAGAGAGAGAGAGAGTATTTTGTTTGTAAAACCGAGATTGTCATTTAAAAGAGAGAGAGAGAGAGAGAGAGAGAGAGAGGAGAGAAAGAGAGAGAGAGAGAGAGAGAAAAGAGAGAGAGAGAGAGAGAGAGAGAGAGAGTATTTTGTTTGTAAACCGAGATTGTCATTTAAAAGAGAGAGAGAGAGAGAGAGAGAGAGAGAGAGAGAGAGAGAGGTGTATCATGAAAAGCCTACGTGACATATTCTTATTTGGAGACGTTTTGTTAATGGATGTTTTTACGTAAACAGAATTAGCGCTGGTTATAAATTTGTCTTGTAAAGCATTGCTAAATTGAAGCATGATATTGCAGTTTTATTAATTACCTCCACCAAGCAAGGAAGTTATAAAATTCCGTCGGTTTATTTGTTTGTTTATTTTTAGGTGTGTGTGTGTGTGTGTGTGTTCAGACAGGATTACGTCAAAACTACACTCTCAAAAATTTCCCGTAAAAAAAAAAAAAAAAAAAAAACTAAGAATCCTGGAATAAAAGTTGCCAGGCATTTACCCTTTTAAAAACGGATATATGTACGTAAAGGAGTGTTATAACGGTCACTAACCTGTAAAAGATAATAACAAAGTAGGGTAAAATTACGGTCGACTGTATTTTACTCAAGTGCGGCTGAGAACAGTATATTTTTACGGAGAATTTTCCATTACATTTACGGTTTTTTTTTTTTTTTTTTTTTTTTTTTTTTTTTTTTTTTTTTTTTTTTTTTTTTTTTTTTTTTTTTGCCAAAATTTTCACCATAAATAGGTAGATCTTAGGTCACGAATGAGCCCCTTAAATTTTGCATTTTTCACCATTTTACAGATACCGTCCGTCAAAACAAATAGACGGATTTTGACGTAATTGGCACCACATAAAGATCTGAAACCCCGGACGACT
>NC_090731.1:174245745-174247730 GCF_036898095.1 Palaemon carinicauda | reverse complement strand
AGATTGAATTAACTTATTCTAAGCTGCTAGAGTGTTTTTAAAATTCATATAATTCATTTTTATTTATTTTTTTTCATGCGGTAGGTGTTTTTGTGATTAATTGTAAAGTACTTTTTTAAAACCAAAGCTTTAAATCGGAATTAGCTTATTGAAAACTCATAATTTTTTAGTCTGATAGTTTTGAAATTATTTTATTTCCTTATTCTTTTTTGTTTGACATAAGGTGATAGAGTGTTTTTGAAATATATATTTTCCAATTTTTTTTACGTAATATAGGGGTTTTTGTGATTAATTTTAAAGTACTTTTTTAAAAACCAAAACTTTGAATCTGAATTAGCTTAATGAGAATTATAGTTTCAACATGATACTTTTGAAATATAATTTTTTTACATATTCTTTTATGCATAAGCTGATAGAGTATTTCAATTTTTTTTTACTTATTCTTTATTACACACTGTTGTTGTTCTTGTAATTAACTGTTAAGTACCATTTAAAACCAAAAATTGAGTCTGAATTAGCTTAATGAGAACTCGTGGTTTTCTAACCTAATAGTGTTTTAAAATATATTTTCACTCATCCTCTTTTACATCACGTTAGAAGTTCTTGTGATTAATTGTTAAGTACCATTTAAAACCAAAAATTAAGTCTGAATTAGCTTAATGAAGGTTTTCTAACTTGATAGATTGGTTTGAAATATACCTTTTGGTACAATAGGTTTATACTGGCCTTGGTAAGATAAATTGTGATATTTATTATTTTGTTATGAATGAAATTAATTACTTTGACGCAGATTACAAAGTCGAGAAATCACGTGGTAATGGAAATTCAGATAAATTTTGCAGTTAAAGTATTTTATGACTATTGATATTTCAAAATATTCTCCATGATGCTCAATGAACAAAGTTTAAATGTATGAAATTTAATTACTAGAAACAGAGGTCATGCTTGTAATAAGCAATTATATCATCATCATCATTTCCTCTTACGCCTATTGACGCAAAATGCCTCGGTTAGATTCCGCCAGTCGTCTGTATCTTGAGCTTTTAATTCAATACTTCTCCATTCATCATCTACTTCACGTTTCTTAGTTCTCAGCCATGTAGGCCTGGGTCTTCCACCTCTTCTAGTGCCTTGTGGAGCCAAGTTAAATGTTTGGTGAACTAATCTCTCTTGGGGAGTGCGAAGATCATGCCCAAACTATCTCCATGTACCCCTCGCCATGATCTCATCCACGTATGGCACTCGAGTAATCTCTCTTATAGTTTCATTTCTAATCCTATCCTGCCATTTAACTCTCAATATTATTCTTATATAGTTTATATAATTTTGTTTACAAACAGTTAAGGCGACCTGTTGTCGATCAGTTTATCGATATAGTTACTAAGGTTAATATAGTGTTAATTTATTCTCATCATTTATTTATTTCCTTATTTCCTTTCCTCACTGGACTATTTTTCCCTATTGGAGCCCTTGGGCTTATAGCGTCTTGCTTTTTCAATTAGGGTTGTAGCTTCGCTAGTAATAATAATAATAATAATAATAATAATAATACTAATATGTTAATAGCCCCTTTTTGAAAGGGGGATACATTAACGTGGCGAAAAGGTTTATGTAACGCCATGATCAACAAACTATACTAGTCAGGGCCAGCCATACTAGGTTGGTTTGTTGTGATGGATTATACGATAACCTCCCACCATCACAAATCCTCACTGGACAGCGTGGTGATAAAAACTGGCCAAACCCCAGACATGAATAATAACATGTCTGAGGTCTTTGTCCTGCAGTGCACTAGAAACGGCTCCATTTGTTGTTGTTATTGTTGCTTGTTAGTAATTGTGACTTGAACCAAATTGTATTCTCTTCTCTGAAAGTTTATTCAGAGCAAATAACTAATCATCATCATCATCATCATCATCATCATCATCATCATCATCATCATCTCCTCCCAAGCCTATTGACGCAAAAGGCCTCAATTAGATTTC
>NC_090731.1:174238245-174243245 GCF_036898095.1 Palaemon carinicauda | reverse complement strand
ACTCTGCAGATAGACCAATAGGCTCCCTCAAACCACCCATCCTCAGCTCACAGGGATGGCGAGGTTGCAGCGAGCAAAGGAACTAGCGAGTTTTAGCGGGACTCGAATCCCAGCTTGGCGATTACCAGGCGAGAACGTTACCAACATGCCATCACACTGGGATACACCTACCATCATCTATTGTACCCACTTCTAATACTTAATAATAATAATAATAATAATAATAATAATAATAATAATAATAATATTGACCATACTTCCACCATCCATACTAACATTCATTACTCCATCATTTACGTTTCTATTTATTCTCTTTACTTTGCTCTTACTCATATACAGTATACTCACAACGTCTTTCTCTTACTTTCATTTAATTTCTTTTGTCTTTCTGCAATTAGCACTGCATTTTCTGCGAACTAACCATATTCTACTAGTTTTATTATATTACAGCTTTGTACCATATATACTGTACTCATAGTTTTCTCAAATTAGCATTTATTTTTCTTTGGCATTTTGCAATTAGCACAGCATTTTCTGCAAGCCAACTGTATTCTACTAATTTTCTTATATTACAGCTTTGTACCCTTATCCATTACAGCTTCTGTGACCCATTTCATAACTCCATCTTTAAAGATATTAAGCAGTTACGGAGACATAACACACCATTATCTCAGATCCAATTTCAAACTAAAGTATTTCCTCTACTGCTTACATATTCTGAATATGCTTCTCTTCCATCATAAAAAAATTTTGGTAGCTTTCAACAACCAATCCTCTACATCATTCATTTCAACACCCTTCAGGCTTTCCCCATATATGCAGTATATATAAAACATATTTTTGAGACGCTCAATCTGTCATTTGATTTAAAATGTCTCAAGTGTCAACATTAATGTACAAACGTGTTGGCCAGGTGCTCTTGGGTTATGTAATTGTTCTCATGTCTTGGGGAAGTCTACATTTTTTTTAGTTTGAGAAATAGTATTTTTCTTGAGTGATTGTATATGTTTGTGTATGTGTATATATATATATATATATATATATATATATATATATATATATATATATATATACATATATGTATATATAATACATACATATATATATATATATATATATATATATATATATATATATATATATATATATATATATATATATATACATATACATATATGTATATATAATACATACACACTCTCTCTCTCTCTTTCTTTACAGGTTTATGAAATTAATATATAACTACGTAATAGATCGTTATATTGATTAAAAACATCTCTCTCTCTCTCTCTCTCTCTCTCTCTCTCTCTCTCTCTCTCTCTCTCTCTCTCTCTCTCTCTCTCTCTCTCTCTCTCTCATTACAGTTTTATGGATATTACCGTAAAGAGCAATCATTTTTCCCTATTATACCGCAACCTTAATTTTTTCTCCATGAATTTTTAGTTTACATCCAATCATCATAATTAAACGAAGTAATTGACTAAAAACCTTGAGAGGTCTTCGTTAACTTTAGATTAGGCTGCCTAAAAGTTGTAGGCGCTCATAACAAGAGGTATTTTAGGGCAAAAGTAATTTTAGGGGCTGTATTTATTAACCATTAAGATTTTGATCTCTATCCTTTTAGCCCATGAAGGTGATGGAATCGGCCACTCTTTTCGTATAAATGTGTGGTAGGTCAAAATGGTATATACATGTGATTTGAGTGAATGTGTGGATATATATATATATATATATATACATATATATGTATATATATATATATGTATATATATATGTGTGTATATATATATATATATATACTCATTTGTGTGTATATATACAGTATATGTATGTATGTATGTATATATATATATATATATATACATACATATATATATCTATATATATACATATGTGTATATATATATATATATATATAGTACTAGAGCCAAAATAAAGTTAATCGATTGATTTTAATACCCAGTGCTTTCATGTACTATACACTACACTAGGGCACTGTACTGAAGAACTGTCAGATGAAGTGCTTGAAAGTAGCAGGTGCTAAACTCGTTCACTATTTTCATTGGCTCTTGCAATATATAAATGCTTAATATTTATATTTATATTTATTTATTTATTTCATTTGAAATTCTACAAACGGTGTGTGAGCCTTTTGCCCTCAAGGCACATTAACTATTCTTATGTTCTCTCTTTCTTTGTGATGCTAAATATTAACTAACCTAACCTAACTTAACTTATCTTAACCTATCCTAACCTAACCTAAGATAACCTATCACAACCTATCCTAACGTAACCTATCCCAACCTACCCTAACCTAAGATACCCTAACCTAGCCTAGCCTATCCTAACCTACCCTAACTTGAGATAACCAAACCCAACCTACCCTAACCTAAGATACCCTAACCCAGCCTATCGTAACCTAACCTAACCTAACTTAGGATAACCAAACCCAACCTACCCTAACCTAACAGCCCATAGTTTCAGTGCTGTACATCCATTCCATTGAGACCAGTCTCATATATTCTTGCCTCTTGTGATTCAAGTTAGGCAAAACTTTGGATCTTTGAAGAATATGTACAATTTCAAGTATCCCTAGAAGGGCTTAGTCGTAAGAATTATATCTATTTTCACATTTAATCTCTCTCTCTCTCTCTCTCTCTCTCATTGAATACATTGAACAGACTTCCAGTGGATGTAGTAAACAGGAACACGGTAAACGAGTTCAAGAATAAGTTAGTCAAAATCATAAGAACTCTCTAAACGTTCAAACCAAATTGCTCTACCCGAGAGCAAATGGAGTCTCCCCAGATGGACTAAAAAGTCTTTGAGACATCCAAAATCCTCCTTATAACTCTCTCTCTCTCTCTCTCTCTCTCTCTCTCTCTCTCTCTCTCTCTCTCTCTCTCTCTCTCTTCAGTTGTTACTAGCTGAAGCAAAGGTAAATCTCTCTCTCTCTCTCTCTCTCTCTCTCTCTCTCTCAACATAATGCCTTTATGCTCGTTAAACTTTAGCACTGTTCTTCCCACTGTTGTTGCGAGTTTTCTTCTCTCATCTCTTCCTATCCATCTCCACACGATAATGGCGATGATGATAATAGCGAAGATTACAATAAAACCCGAAGAAGCGACAACACGCCGTGTCAAGTCTCCCTCCCGAAGATCTTGTCCCTCATTAAGAAACATGACGTGGATTCCCGGAAATTTACATAAACTCCGATAATCTAATGGGTCGTATCTCTTCTTCTCCCCCTTTCCTTCCTCTGAGGAGTTTAGAGTAGGGGTAAAGGCAGGGGGGGGGGGTTATAATCGGGCTCATCAAAAGCTAAAGTTTCTTAATAGTGCCGCTGTGACCCCCACATACCATTTGGTATCGCAGTAGATACAATTCTTGGAAGCTAGTTTTGAATTTTAAGTTGGTCTGAAGGGTACCACCTAGTAATGTGATACTAAAAAAGATTGGGTTATACAGACCTCTTTTCTTTGAGAGAGAGAGAGAGAGAGAGAGAGAGAGAGAGAGAGAGATAGGGGTGTATCATGAAAAGCCTACGTGACATATTTTTAGTTGGAGACGTTTTGTTAGCGCTGGTTATAAATTTATCTTGTAAAGCATTGCTAAATTGAAGCATGATATTGCGGTTTTATTAATTACCTCTGCCAAGAAGGTTATAAAATCCAGTCGGTTTATTTATTTTTGTCTGTGTTTGTGTCCCTGGACAGGATTACGTCAAAACTACTGGACGGATTTTCCCAAAATTTTCAGCACATGCAGATCTTAGGTCATGAACGAACCCATTGAATTTTCCCCCCTATTTTATAGATACTGTCAAAACAAATTGACAGATTTTGACGAAATTTCCACCACATATTCATCTTAAACCCCGGACGACTCCATTCACCTCTGGCAGGGATCAGAAATTTCTGATTATACTTGTTAGGTATATTTTGCAGTTGCTGTGGATGTCATGTATATTTCCCGTAAATCTACCCTGATACATAAGTATTTTTGTAACTATCTTTGTAAAGACATGACACATTGCTTGTATTGTTGTCTCTAAAGCTATCTTACTTTAAAGGCCTCGTAAACAGTAAGTTGAGATTATAATCATTCGAAGACTACCTTTGCTTTGTTCAATGACCTTAAATTAAGATGATATTCATTTAAGAAATACCTTTGTTTTCTTCAGTGACCTTAAATTAATATCATAATCATTCGAAAACTACCTTTGTTTTCTTCCCTGACCTTAATTTGTCGTCATATTCATTCGAAGAAGGTTTATGCCTCAACTGAAAAGGAGTACAATTTAACCATAAAAGAAACACTTTCTGGTACAACTCAGGAACATAAATGGTGGTCTACCCTTAAATCTGCACTCTTTGGTGTAGATGCAACAGTTCCTCCTTTACTTAAACCAGATGGCTCAGTCACTCACTGTCCAAAGGAAAAGGCAACCCTTTTGGCTGATGTTTTTGACAGTAAACAGAGTAATGAAAAACTTGAACTTCCTCATTCCTGTTTTCCTGAGGCTAAACTAACTAGTTTAGCTTTTCGATCTCGTGAGATTAAAGCTCTGTTGATGGACCTTGATGCTTATGGAGGTGTTGACCCAAATGGTATTTTTCCTTTGTTTTTTATAAAGACAGCAGATTTCTTAGCTCCAAAGTTATCTGTTATTTTGCGCAAGTTAGCAAGAAGAGGAGCTTTTAGCACTAGTTGGAGAATTGGAAATGTTACTCCTCTATGTAAATGTGTTTGTGGTAGCTCAAGTCCCACTGATTACCGCCCAATTTCCATAACTCCCATATTATCTAAAGTTTTTGAACGTCTTCTGGCAAAACGTCTTAATAGGTTTGCTGAAGGTAATCATCTACTCCATAGTTTGCAATTTGGTTTTCGTAAAGGCCTTGGAGCATGTGATGCCCTTCTTACAATCTCCAATGCTGTACAGAAATCCCTTGATTGTGGTCGGGAAGTTCGGATGATTGGCCTTGATTTTAGTGCTG
>NC_090731.1:174230745-174233245 GCF_036898095.1 Palaemon carinicauda | reverse complement strand
CCATTTCATTTACCTGTAAAATATTCAGGAAGTAATTATATTGTAATTCACTGTCTAGTGACTGTATCCTGGAGAATGTGAAATTTATACTGCTTTGAATGTAATTGTATTTAATTACAGCTATCGTTCTCATGGAGAGAAAATATTGCTCAATGACTGGGAACCCACTAAGTAAATTCTAAGAAGATTTTGCTAAAAGTTTATAATGATTATGATGATTTAACTTTTTTTTTTTTTTTTTTTTTTTTTTTAATCTAAGAAGATTTTGCTAAAAGATTATTAGGATTATGGAGTTTTTTATTAATTTTTTTTTTTTAAATCTAAGAAGATTTTGCTAAAAGATTATTAGGATTATGGATTTTTTTATTTATTTATTTTTTTTTAATCTAAGAAGATTGATTTTGCTAATAGATTATTAGGATTATGGAGTTTATATAAATAAATATATATATATATATATATATATATATATATATATATATATATATATATATATATATATATATATAAAGGTGGTAGACAAGCTGTCTCCTCGTCTCCTTGCTAAAAGTATATAATGATCATGGAGTTTTTTTTTTTTTTTTTTTTTTTTTAAATGGTACTTGATGGGTTTAAGGTGATAGACAAGCTGTCTCTTCGGCTTATACTCTCGATGCCTGGCGGATGATCTTACTGGAAATAGTATGGAATTAGTTACGCACTGCGCATCACAAGGAACTGGCTATCCTTTGATGAATCTAGCCAATGAATCCTCTATCGAGGCCCTTTGCGTCAATAGGCGTAGGAGGAGGTGATAATGAGTTTGCAAAACACACACAAAGCAAAAATTCCATTGACGATGTTTGATGTTTGTTTAAGCGTTTTTTCGCCATACTAAATATGCCTGAGTTATGACATTTGCATTTACTGTTAAGGAAAACACTACTGCTATAATTACAAGCCCAATTAATAGGTTGGAATATGATTTTTTTTTTATATATTTTTGAAAAAGAGTTTAAGAAACCCTTTTAAGATTATTAGTTGTGGAATAATCTTCCTAATCAGATAGTTGAATCGGTGGAACTTCAAAAGTTCAAACTTGGAGCGAATATTTTTTTATGTTGAACAGGCTGACATAAATATTTTTATAGTTTATTTGTAAAAGATCTGTTTTAATGTTGATACTTTTCCTAATTATGTTATTCCAATTGATCATTAATTCTCCTGCAGCTTATTTCTTTACTTCCTTTCCTCACTGGGCTTTTTCCCTTTTGGAACTCTCAGGTTTATTGCATCCTGCTTTTCCAAGTAGGGTTGTAGCTTAGCTAATAATAATAATAATAATAATAATAATAATAATAATAATAATGATTATGATAATAATAATAATAATAATAATAATAATAATGATTATGATAATGATAATGATAATAATAATAATAATAATGATAATAATAGTTATAGTAATAATAATAATAATAATAATAATAATAATAATAATAATAATAATAATTTGAAATACAAAATACAGTTCAGAAATCAGTCCGTAAAGAAATATATTATTATAACTCCGTAATGAAAAATTTCTACTTTTCGAAACAATTATAAAAGAACAATTTGGTTAAGGAAAGGAAATGCCCTTCTCTTCGAACAAGGGTGCCTTGAGTGTATGGGGGGGGGGGGTATTGCTAAAGTGTTTTTTAAAGGAATGATCCCGCCCACCACTTGACCTCATCTCTGATTGGTTGAATGAGGGATGTGACGTCATGATTGGCTCTGGAGGTCAGCTGACTGAATAAACATTGAAGGTTCTGTCAATTCGTTTGTCAGTGAATGTCGAGTCTTGTTTGATTTTATGTTTATGTTTTTATGTGTTTTATTATTGTTGTTTACTTAATCAATGATCAAAACTGTAAGGAAACGTTGAGAAAAGATATTATTATTGTTGTTGTTGTTGTTGTTGTTGTTATTGTTGTTGTTATTGTTATTGTTGTTGTTGTTATTATTATTATTATTGTTATTATTTTTTTTTATTATTATTATTATTATTGTTATTATTATTATTGTTGTTATTATTATTATTATTATTTTTATTATTGTTTTTTTATTATTATCATTATTATTATTGTTATTATTATTATTATCATTATTATTATTATTATTATTATTATTATTATTGTTATTATTGTTTTTGTTCTTATTATCATTATTACTATTATCATTATTATTATTATTATTATTATTATTATTATTATTATTATTATTATTATTACTTGCAAAGTGATGGTTGTGAAATTAGGATTCGTGCAGTTGTAACAACTTTTTCTTCGACTTAATTATGAATTATTATTGAATTTTTTTAGTTATTTAAAGTTGATTCATTTCCCAATATAATTTTCATGATACATTTCAACTGATTAATTTTTTTTCACAATGTATTTTTATTTTAATATATAAATTATCATATAAACAATTACGATTCTTATATTTTATGTTCTTCGGTTCCACAGCACATTATATA
>NC_090731.1:174220496-174222745 GCF_036898095.1 Palaemon carinicauda | reverse complement strand
TAAGGAGGGGGTTGGGGTTGGGGGAGAGTGTAGATCTATCTGCTGATTCATCAGCAGCCATTGCCTGGCCCTCCTGGTCCTAGCTTGATTTGGAAGTGCTTGGGAACTGATCATATGTTTATGGTCAGTCTTTATGGCATTGTCTTGCTAGCTAGGGCAATGACATTGTCCCATGCCTCTGGTAGGTCATGCGTGGCCTTTATTATTATTAATATTATTATAACCTGCTAAGCTACAATTCCAGTTGGAAAAGCAAGATGCTACAAGCCCAGGGACCCAACAGGGAAGACAGTCCAGTGAGGAAAAGAAAAATGAAAAAACTAAGAAACAGTAACAAAATTAAAATAAATAATTCCTTTGAAATTAAAATGCAACAGATACAGCAAAATGTATCAAAAACAAAATGAGCGGTGGTGAGAACGGGTTGTTGCAAGCCTTGTATCTCAATTAACCATCACACAGGTAAGCAAGAAGGAACTCCGGTGTACAGAACCTTTCCAAACACCACCACCATACGCTCTGGATTAGTCTACTAATACTTAAGAAATTGCCTTTGATTTTCGGTAGTTTTACATATGTATTATTTATTATTATTATTATTATTATTATTATTATTATTATTATTATTATTATTATTATCATTAAATTGTTGTTGTTGTTATTATTATTATTAAATTATTATTAATAATAATAATAGCCAAGCTACACTCCAGGTTGGAAAAGCAGAATGCTACAAGCCAAAGGGCTCCAACTGTTAAGTATCCCAGAGAGGAAAGAAAATAGGGGAATAGCAAATAAACTATATAAAAGTAAAGAATAAAAAAAAATTAAAAATATACAATATTCTCATCATTAAATCAATCTCTCAGACTTCTGTACTATTGCGGAAACAAATATAAAACGACAAAAAGAATTTAAGCCTATAATGATTAATAAGTATTGTTCTAATACATAGTTTTTCTACTTGGCACGTTTGTTTCTGTGTATTATTCTAGACGAATTTTGTTACGGATTTTTAGGTATATTAATCAAAAAAGTCTATCATGATGTAAACATTACCGACTGCCCATACGCAAAAAATGTATTTGGTGATACTGATAAGTATTTGGTTAAATCAGGTTTTGCACTGGAATATGGTCAATTTTCTGATAGTATACGATTTATTTTAATCATCCGATTATTTGTGGTTCAAAAGGATGCTTACAAATATTGCTCTTGATAGATTGGATTAATTTTACTAGGAAGAATTACTCTTGCGTTTACTGTCGTTTCTAACTGTAAAAATCTAGTAATCATATGATTATCTGAGGTAAAAAACGATGCTTACAAATATTGCTCTTGATAGATTTGATTAATTTTACTAAGAAAAATTATTCTTGTATTTACTGTCACTTCTATGTGAAAAGCAACGCACATTTTAGTAAATCACTATATTTCGAGTCCCTTAAATAAAAATAAACAAGGCACCTAGAGTTTCATAGCAGCTATTAAATAATGGAAATATGATTGGTCTGTTAGATATCCGATCAAATTACTTTCTTACATCTTTAACCTTTTCTCTTTTAGTTCATGAAGGCAAAAACACCAAGATAACAAAAAAAAAAAAAAAAACAATAATAATGTCATTGTTCAGAGAAGTCATGACCGGAATTTGAAAGACTTCGAACAGGAAATAACGCAATATAACTTTAATAGAATTGCTTTAAAACTGTGCACTTTGGAATGCAAGAAATTTATAATTTTTTCTTTACCTTTGACAAAACTATAAACATGTTATACTGACAAAGATACTTACACAGTCTTTGGGGGGCAAAACTGTTTTGATTAACGTTACCTTTTTTAACAACTATCATTGTTTCCTTATTTCCTTTCCTCACTAGGCTATTTTTCCCTGTTGGAGACCTTGGGCTTATAGCATCTTGCTTTTCCAGCTAGGGTTGTAGCTTAGCTGGTAATAATAATAATAATAATAATAAATTGCAACTACATTTAAAAAAAAAAACCTAATTTTAATTGGAAGTTCTCCGTAAAAATATGCTATTCTCAGCCTTATTTCAGTAAAATACAGACGACTGTAATCTTACCCTATTTTGTTATTATATTTTACGAGTTGGTGATCGAAATTCACTCCTTAACGTCAATCTATCCGTTTTTAAAACCGGTAAATGCCTGGCAACATTTATTCCAGGATTGTTACCGTTATCTTTGAAGGGTTGCTGTGGCCTGATTGGTAACGTCTCTGCCTGGTG
>NC_090731.1:174200496-174212996 GCF_036898095.1 Palaemon carinicauda | reverse complement strand
AAACATCAAAGGAAAGGGTAGTCAATAACCATTGGGTAGAGAGAGAGAGAGAGAGAGAGAGAGAGAGAGAGAGAGAGAGAGAGAGAGAGAGAGAGAGAGAGAGAGGGGGCCAACAATAACGACTGGAGGAAGAGAGAGAGAGCAGAGAGAGAGAGAGAGAGAGAGAGAGGGCCAACAACTACGACTTGAAGAGAGAGAGAGAGAGAGAGAGAGAGAGGAGAGAGAGAGAGAGAGAGAGAGAGAGAGAGAGAGAGAGGAAAGGGCCAACAACTACGACTGGATGAAGAGGAGAGAGAGAGAGAGAGAGAGAGAGAGAGAGGAGAGAGAGAGAGAGAGAGAGAGAGAGAGCCAACAATAACGACTGGATGGAGAGAGAGAGAGAGAGAGAGAGAGAGAGAGAGAGAGAGAGAGAGAGAGTGATAGTTTCGCAGTACAAACCTCTAACTTTTGCTTCATGCATCATGAATTTTGCTAAGGGCTATAATCTATTTACCAGGTCTGTTTTTCGTGATGATAAAAAGGTCAAACTTAACTAGCAATATCTGGCCTTAATAATTATGATGTGGTCAAGACAAACTACCAATCTTAAGTGATTTCCCCTTCTCTCTCTCTCTCTCTCTCTCTCTCTCTCTCTCTCTCTCTCTCTCTCTCTCTCTCTCTCTCTCTCACGAAAAGCCTTATATATGTTCTATCAAATTATATTCACCGTTGTACTTACTACAATGAATTCTATCAAATTTAAACATCAAATAAACTCTCAGTATCATTAACACCATTATTACTTTTCCTATGCAACTATAACATCATGAAAGGATTTTCTATAGATCCTATCATTAGGTTTCCCTAGTCCCATGCACGCCACATTATAGTACATATATCTTTCTCCTTTACTTTCAAACTTCTAATAAAACTATCAGTAAAAATACTTGATACAAATACCTTTTACACTGTATACGATCGTACTGGTCTCCTGTAAATTCTATACTGATATTTTCTGAATGTAAATACATCAATACACCATCACAATAATGAATGTTATATATATATATATATATATATATATATATATATATATATATATATATATATATATCACACATATATATGTACATATATAAGTGTATATATATATAAATATATATATATATATATATATATATATATATATATATATATATATATATACACGTATATGCCTTTTAATTGGCCCCTTGCCCTTTATGTTTTAAATAACCACTATTATTATTATTATTATTATTATTATTATTATTATTATTAGCCAAGCTACATCCATAGTTTGAAAAGCAGCACACTATAAGATCAAGTCCCACAAAAGGGAAAAATAGCCCAATAAGGAAAAGAAATACGGAAATAAATAAAATACAAGAGAGGTAATGATAATTTAAAATAAAACACTTAATATATATATATATATATATATATATATATATATATATATATATATATAAATATATATATACATATATATATATATATATATATATATATATATATATATATATATATATATATATATATATATATACATGTATGTCTGAATGTGTGTGTAAATCGTCGAAATTCCAAGAAACATTAATAAAAAAGTAATTTAAACGGAATTATTTTAGAGTACGAAAAAATATATAAATAAAAAAAAGAATGATCAACTATTTTGATTAAAATAATTCACGTGCCCTAACGATTTGACCTTGTATTTTTTCGAATGAATGGTTACCAAAACAACAACAACAACAACAGGATGTTTATCACGCTTATCGTTGGATTCAAAATAAATAATGTAACCAAATACTTTGTATTCCTATACAAAAGCTGCTGTGTATTTCGCGGAAAAGAGAAGCAAAACAGAATTAAAGTTATATTGAATTCATCGCAGGAAAAAAATTATATACTACTGACTGTGACTCACTATAGGACTTTACGTATATTAAAGGTTAAATGTGACTGGTTTCAGTTTCATCAGAATAGATGCTCGGTAGAACGTCAGCCGGGTAAGCAGAAACCCTCCACTGTGGTGCCCAACCACAGAAGTTGCCTCTCCAGTAAACAGCTTAAACTCACGGTCCCAGGCTGGGATCGATCTGCTGCCATGGGAATGCTAGGCGAACACGTTCCCACTGTACTAGCCAGGAGGTAGAAAATATTATAGTTTTCAAATTGAAAATTACATTCATTATATATAAAATCTGATTTTAATCTAACCTTAAATTAATACAGAAAAGGATTACAGTCTAACCTTAAATAACGACTGATTGTAGTTAGAAAAATGTAATTGCAAATTTAGAAATTAAATATTACATATGTTATAATTAAAAATCAAATGGTCTAGATTGAGAGAATCGAGGGAATTTGAGATCTCAGTGGAAAAACTCCCAATTATTTTAATGTAAGTTTTTCTAACTATAATTGCAAGAAAATTTAAGTCTTGCTTACAATTCATCAGCCAAATTAACTCCGTTTAAACAAACAGGGAATGAGCATAACCATATTGAAAAAAAAAAAAAAACTTTGATTACTACTGTTCATGAACATCATCTCCCAAATCTAATTAAGAGCACGTCTTGTCATATATATATATATATATATATATATATATATATATATATATATATATATATATATATATATATATATATATATATATATATATATATATCCTGCCTCGCTCAAGAGGAAGAGGGAGCAGTCGAACCCTGGCGAGGGGTGTACCTCTCGAAGACCACATCTCACACAAACTGCCCAAACTGCCGTGTTGTAGTAAAGAAAAGGGATGGAAGTGGAAAAGGGTTGAATCAGTGAGCGTGTGTGTGTCATTTTTGACGACTCGGGTACACTAGCATTCTTATGAATTGAAACTATAAACGACCGGTACAAAACATAAATCTCCCATAATAATATTCATCGTAAAATCGAGTCTGGATTATGTGATATCTTTTTTTCCCACCATAGGAGGAAAACTTAAAAGGAAGTTAGCCATCAAGAACGAACATCGGAAAGTATCCCAACCAGAGTTGCCAGGTTTTTTAAATGAGAAAAGACCAACTTCTGCTCAGCAGAGGCTTTAAAAGACCAACCCATTAGTAAAAAAAGAGGCCAAATATATAGTGTTTAAGCAAGGCCGTCTATTCGAGACGGCCTTGGTTTATGGCCCTCCTTTTTCATATTACTGAAGAACAACCAGTTTTTTAAAAAGGCCAATTTTGGATTTTTTGGCATTAAAAAGGCCAAACTGACAACCCTGATCCCAACAGCTCGCAACTGGTCACGAATCACCGGGAGTTAACCAGCCAGGAATTTCTCTTCGCTAATTGGCAGTCTGCTAAAGCTTACCTCGCTAAGGAGGCTAATTTATAGACTTCGGATTTACATAGCGAGATCCACGTTCTCATTATTTGGCGTTTGTTGAGAAGGATTCGAAGGTTCGTCCGGCATGAAATTAACCATAAATTAAATCGTAATTACAAGAATTTCGCACCTAGCGCTCCCGATTATTATAACGGTGAATAACCATTTGCCATATTGGTATAGCAAGTCGAAATAATCATTGCCTTTATGTGACTGCATGATTATTTGGGTCCTTTGACTGGCCAGACAGTAGTACATTGGACCCATCTCTCTGGTTACGGCTCATTTCATCTATGGCGACACGTACACTGAATAGTCTGGCCTATTCTTTACATATTTTCCTCTTTCTTCCTACACATGACAACACTGAAATTACTCTGGTTACGGCTCATTTCATCTATGGCGACACGTACACTGAATAGTCTGAATTACAAAATAATTCTTCTTCTCTCAAGAGATTAACTACTGCACTGAAATTGTTCAGTGGTTACTACATTGGACCATCTCTCTGGTTACGGCTCATTTCATCTATGGCGACACGTGCACCGAATAGTCTGGCCTATTCTTTGTACATTCTCCTCTTTCCTCATACACTTGACAATACTGAAATTACAAAATAATTCTTCTTCTCTCAAGGGATTAACTATTGCACTGTAATTGTTCAAAGGCTACTTTCCTCTTGGTAAGGGTAGAAGGGACTTTAGCTATGGTAAGCAGCTCTTCTAGGATAAGGACACTCCAAAATTAAACCATTGTTCTCTAATCTTGGGTAGTGCCAAAACCTCTGTACCATGGTCTTCCACTGTCTTTGGTTAGTGTTCTCTTGCTTGAGGGTACACTCGGGCACAATATTCTATCATGTTTCTCTTCCATCTTGTTATTTTCAAGTTTTTATAGTTTGTATATGAAAGATTTAATTTAATGTTATTATTGTTCATAAACTTCTCTTGTAGTTTATTTCCTTATTTTCTTTTCTCTCGTTATCAGATGATAGGAAAAAAAACAAGAACGATATCAGTGTGTGTGCAAAATATAGAGAATAGTCTCAAAATGCCAATGAGGCTTGGTGGGAAATATGTAAGGGAAATATTGAGCCAGATATTTAAAATTATTATTATTATTATTATTATTATTATTATTATTATTATTATTATTATTATTATTATTATTATTATTATTATTATTACAAGAAAAATATATCTTCTTTACTTTCCTTTTCATAACCTTTCACGATTTAAATTTTCAAAATCTAATTCAGCGATTTAATTTTTCATAATGATAATAATAATAATAATAATAATAATAATAATAATAATAATAATAATAATAATGATAATAATAAAAATAATAAAAATTATAATAATAATAATAATAAAAATAATAATAATAATAAAAATAAAAATAATAATAATAAAAATTATAAACATAATGATTACAAAAATAGTATTAATAATAATAAGAAAATAACAACAACAACAACATCAATAATAATAATAATAATAATACTCCGAGCGCGAAACCAGGTCAGCGCCACCTACCCACACACGCATGAACTTTGCCACGTGATCAACTCCACACAATTCCGACGAAAGTCTCTCACGAACTGGAATTTTCTCTCAGCATATTGTTCACACAAACGTTTGATCACCATCGCTTTGGACTACTAATAAACGTTTATAGAACTGAGCCGTCGATCAAAGTGCGTTTTCGAAAAAGGTCGTTAAGAGACGTGTAATATTTCAACCCTGGATTTCCTAGTAGGGTTGTTATCAGAAATGGTCTGACGTCACCGGTGTATTCCATCAACAATTCTATTCATAGAATAAAAATTTATGGAACAATGATAGGGGGTGATAAAGTACATCTCCCCTATCCTATATATTAAAGAGTAAGTGTCTGATCATGTGTATATATATACATATATATATATATATGTATATATATATATATATATATATATATATACATATATAATATATATATATATATATATATATATATATATATATATATATATTATATATATATATATACATATATGTATATATATATACATATATATAAATAAATATGTAAATATATACATACATACATATATATATACATATATATATATGTATGTATATATGCATATATATATACAGAATACATATAATTATATATATATATATATATATATATATATATATATATATATATATGTGTGTGTGTGTGTGTGTATATATATATCAGGTCACAAAATTCGGCATTACCAGATGTATAACCACTCGGTCTCTCCCTGTCCCTCGAGTAGGGGGGAGAGGGAGTTGTCATACCCTTGTGCGAGGGGGTACCCCAAGAGGAACACTCGGAAACCCCAACTGCCGTGTCGTAGTTAGGAAAGGGGGGGAGGGGGTGGGACGGGTTGAATATGTGTATGTGTGCATGCATATCTAAGTATTTAGACTTATTTTGACGGGTCGCATACACTATAGATATAATAGATGGTTAAAATTGTTCATATGGAGTTACAAGCGTATCCCTGTCGGAAAAAAAAAGAAAAAAAAGAAAAAAAAAAAACAATGGAGAGTAATGGTTATAACTGAAACATTTAAAGGCTTAAAAGCCACTCACCAATAGCAGAGGCAAGGGACAGTGACAATGCCCTATCAAGCAGGACAATGCCCTAGAGACTGATCTTATTACATATGATCAGTACACCCCCCCCCCCAAGGCTATGACAAAGGCGGGCCCAGGCAATGGCTGCTGATGACTCAGAAGATAGACCTATAGGGTCCCCAAAATCCCGATTCTTAAGCTCACAAGGATGGTGAGGTTGCTGCGACGAAAGGAGCGAACGATTTTGAGCGGGACTAGAACCCCAGTATGGCAATTACCAGGTAAGGACGTTACCACAAGGCCACCACAACTATAAGGATTGCAATTCTTCTCTTCTACTATTTCCAGCACATGATTAAACACGGTACACTACATGGTTTTTCTTAAGGCTTGTAGATTTAATATGAACACCAAAAGACTCTCTCTCTCTCTCTCTCTCTCTCTCTCTCTCTCTCTCTCTCTCTCTCTCTCTCTCTCAATAAATCTAATCTATTTCCTTGCAATCCCGATTAAGCATCAATAACCAAAGACAAATATTAAACGTAAAGGTGTCTGGTTTCAGTTGCATCAGAATAGACGCTCACCAGAACGTCAGCCGGGCAAGCTCAACCCTCCCACTGTGGTGCCCAACCACAGCAGTGGCCTCCCCAGTAAAGAGCTTAAACTCACGGTCCCGAACTGGGATCAATCTGCTGCCACGCAAATGCTAGGCGAACACGTTATCACTGCACTAGGCTAAAGGTTTTTAATGACTACAAAAAAGTTTGATTGGAACGAAAAGAAAATTATTAAATGTAATATTACATACCAGCATAGTCTAAGCGACCCTCGTCTTCTGTTACGTACCTGAAAGGAAATAAAAATAAATCAATAAAGCTTAATTCATCAGAATAATAATTGAACTGAATTATTATTATTATTATTATTATTATTATTATTATTATTACTAGCCAAGCTACAACCCTAGTTGGGAAAGCAAGATGCTATAAGCCCAAAGGCTCCAATAGAGAAAAATAGCCCAGTGAGGAAAGGAAATAAGCACTGAGGTATCAAAGGTTATTCAGCTCTGTATAATGTAAATTAATCAACCATACCAGTACTCTCACATTTGGTATCAATTAAACTTATAAAACCAAATCACGCCACTTTTATACAATAACATTTAAATATAAGAAATAAGAAGGGATTAAAAGGATTTAAAAAATGATTTAATAAAATTAAATAAAGTTCGTGATAGAAACTAATACTCTATATACATATATACATATATATATATATATACATGTATATATATGCATATATATGTAGATATATATATATATATATATATATATATATATATATATATATATATATATATATATATATATATATATATATATATATATATATATTTCAAATTCAGGTTATTACAACTTACCCTTCGTATATCTCTTAAAGGTTTTGTCCTGGAGAACGGAAAATGTCGTGGAGAAACTTGAAAAGGGCGGAAATTTTTCAGGAAAAAGTATTTGTGTAGTTTGATGATATGTCTCAAAGATATGAGTGATCAGTTTATGGTTTGAGAGTGTCATGGTGATTACAGAATCGTGTAGTTTGAAACTTAGCATTTATAATGAAGCATATAAATTTTCAAGAACTTTGAATAACATACGATAAAAATGGTATAAACACAACCTCCATGAAAAAAATCATACATTTAATAGCATTTATAACACATAACTCAATCACAAAAAATATGAATATAAAAAAAACATGCATTTATAATGAGGGACATAATTCTTCATTCAGGTTCTTGGAATAAGATACGATAAAAGAAAATATATAAATTTTATAGCACCTATCAATATCCACATATCCGGCAAACTTGTAGAGACTGGTAGTCTCTACAAGTTTGCCGGACCAGGGCTCGATTCCCGGCCGGTCACAAGCTCTTGTCTTTGTGTGATTTCGCCTGGGGCTCTGATCCCGAGGTCGTTAAGAGATTCCAGACATTAATGTATCAAAAATATATATGGCTTATTTGAATATATATA
The DNA here is from genome assembly GCF_036898095.1 of Palaemon carinicauda. NCBI lineage: Eukaryota > Metazoa > Arthropoda > Malacostraca > Decapoda > Palaemonidae > Palaemon > Palaemon carinicauda. The sequence goes on along the minus strand of NC_090731.1, from coordinate 174,204,999 downwards.
TATATATATATATATATATATATATATATATATATATATATATATATATATATATATACACACACACATATATATATATATATATATACACACACACACACACACACATATATATATATATATATATATATATATATATATGTGTGTGTGTGTGTGTGTGTGTATTTATTTAATTTCTTTTCGGCCACGCTCAGCTCTCCATGTCCCCCGGTTCGGGGGAAGAGAGAGTACACTAATAATAATAATAATAATAATAATAATAAAACAAGACGTACTGTAGATCTCTTCTTCATATCCTTTCATGCAATAGCTTTTAGGTTAGCAAAGAGAGATGAGACCTTCAATTATTAATTAATAATTAATTATCAAACACACCCTTTTTATATACCAAGCGATAACGCAACCATGTTGAGCCATTATGGCATAAGTAATGAAAGTATTGATTTACTGTAGGGCGCGGATACAATTCTATTTTGAATCTATTTCTTATCATAACATTTATATGGCAAGCAATATATAATGGCATCATGTTTACCGTTACTTACTTTACCCTATACTGTATGTATGTATAAATATATATATATATATATATATATATATATATATATATATATACCTACATACACATATATATACATATATATATATATATATATATATATATATATATATATATACACATAAATATATATATATATATCTATATATATACAGTATATATATATATATATATATATATATATATATATATATATATATATATATATATATATATATATATATATATATATATACATACACACAACAATAACAAATACAGCCGTTTCTATCCTACTGCAGGACAAAAGCCTCAGCCAAATCCTTATTCCTGTCAGGGGCTTGGCTAGTTTTCCCCCCACCACGTCGACCACTGCAAATTGGCGATGAGAGATTTTCGCCTGACCCCTCACAGCAAACCAACCTAGTACGGATGGCCCTAACTACTGATCATATATACATATACCGTAAAGAGAAGTCCTCCATTACCTGTTCGTAATGGCGTCCTGAAATAAAGCAAGGGCATTGCGTATCCTTCGCATTCTCTCCCCCCATCAATCCTTCAGCTTTAAGATTCCAGGAGCGCCGCTGATGGGGAAAGTGGGAATGGAATGGGGCTGGAATCGGGGAACCGGAGGGGAATGGGATCTGAAAGGGGGGCCGAGTGGAGAGGGGAGAAGTTGATTGAGAGAAGGGGAGAGAGAGAGAGAGAGAGAGAGAGAGAGAGAGAGAGAGAGAGAGAGAGAGAGAGAGAGAGAGAGAGAGAGGAAGGGGGAAGAACTTTTCAATACTCTCCGTTCCCATGACTCATCCATAGTCACCCTGCAGAAGTTGTCTACGTGGCACTTTAAAGGGAGAGAGAGAGAGAGAGAGAGAGAGAGAGAGAGAGAGAGAGAGAGAGAGAGAGGGGGGGGGAGGAGGAGGAGATTGGGGATTGGATGGAGGTAGTGGAGGAGGAAGGGGGAAGGCGATGCGTTCAGTTACTGCGTATATAACAGGCGTTTGGTGACCCCTTGCTTGTTGCCAGGAGAAATTTATTGTCTGGCAAATCTCAGAAGGGATGATAGCCATTTCCAGAGCCGTGGAGGCCAGAGCTCCATCCGAATATCTTTTTTATGAATTTTGAAAAGCAGCTGGATGAAAAAAAGAAGGATTTCTTATTCTATTCAGTAACTGCGCATTACCAAAAGAGTCGTGGGGGGGGGGAGGGGTTGACTAGAAATACGCAGTAGATCAATACGACTTTATTGGAACTGGTTTAAAATTAGATCATGCGGAGGAAAAGCTCTAGAGTGATGTAATCACTTGCTTCAGTTGCTATTCAGTTTGCGCAGAGCAATAATGTTGTTGTTGTTGTTATTGCGCAGTTAGCTATAATGTGAGAAATTGTTTCCTCTAATGGTACAGCTTTAAATTCTATTTCCCCATCCATACATTCATCGTAATAGCGACCTTCAATTGCTGATTCCACATAGTTTTATTTACATATATCGGATGTATGGAACACTTGAAATATTTCCTTTAAAAAACAATATTAGTTCAACATTCATACATCCACACATTCTTCGTAATACCGACCTTCAATAGTTGATTCCACATAGGCCTAGCTGTTTTATTTACACATATCGGATATATTGAATAATACAAATATTTCCTTTAAAAAAAAAATACAAGATAAACATTCATATATCAATACATTCTTCGTAATACCGACCTTCAATAGTTGATTCCACATAGCTGTTTTATTTACACATATCGGATATATTGAATAATACAAATATTTCCTTAAAAAAAAAATACAAGTTCAAGATTCATACATCCATACATTCATCTTAACAGCGACCTTCAATTATTGTTTATACCACATAGTTTTATTTACACATATCGGATGTACTGAATATTACAAATATTTCCTTTAAAAAAAATACAAGTTCAACATTCATACATCCATACATTTATTCCACATAGTTGTTTTATTTACGCATATTGCATATATTGAACACTACAAATATTGCCCATACATCAATACATCCATACACTCTTCATAATTATGACCTTTAGATAACATTCCACATGGCTATGTTTTTTTACGCACTTCGCATATATTCAACACTGCAAAAATCATCTATGTAAATATACTATGATGTATTTATGTTAGAAATTGCAAGACTGTAAATGTGCATTTCAAAATAAAAGATAAAAAAAATATTTCCCTCAAAATGCCATATGTCAACATCATCCATACACCCATACATCCTTCGTAATTTCGACTCTAAAAATTCATTCCACATATATGTTATATTTACACAAATCGAATATATTGAACGACGATACAAATATTTCCGTAAAAAAAAAAAAAAAAAAAAAAAAACATCACGCCGTCAAAATGAGAATAGCCATATTGCAGTTGAAGCAAACATCCGAATTCTACATTCTGATTTGTATACAGGAGCTAAAATATAATGTTCTTTTTCTATTCCCTATACCTATAGGATGGCAGTACAGTGCAGGAATCCTTTCCCTCCTAAACCCGGTTCGAATTTAATATTCGAAGTCGAATTAGATAAAACCAGAAAAGATTACAGCATTATTTATAGTTTATGAATGATGATTAGAAAAAAAAAAAAAAAAAAAACAAAAAAAAAAAAAACACTTCCATTTTCTTGAATTTACAAAGAATACTCTTTAACAAACTGCGCCGAATGGAAATACTCTTCAAAAGCTAACGTTCGTGACCTTGAATCATGTAGAAATAATAAACGCTACAAAACCTTTTTATAAAAAGCAGTATTTAGAATTAAAATCTTCAAATACGTGTAACTTGAGAAGTTCCAACTTACAGCGAAGTTTCTCTTTAAAGTTTAAACATGAGTAATAATGACATCTATTCTAACGTTGTTACTGATCTCAAGATATTTTATAGTATTTCTTCATTACTTTTCATATAGTTCATTTATTTCCTTAATTCCTTTCCTCACTAGGGTACTTTTTCCTGTTGGAGCCCTTGGGCTAATAGCATCCTGCTTTCCAAACTAAGGTTGTAGCTAATAATAATAATAATAATAATAATAATAATAATAATAATAATAATAATAATAATAGAACTAAAAATAATAAAATAATAATAATAATAATAATAATAATAATAATAATAATGATAATAAAAATAATAATAAACATTATCATCATCATCATTACTGGGTTGTACATAAACAACTACTTCGGATAGTCAAGTACACCACACAGTTCTGAATGAATAAACACTTAATGGTCCATAAAATGAAATTTGATAATCTTAGAAAATTCAATACTATATGACGTCAGAGGTCATGAGCAAGAAAAACCATACCTAAGGTCAGCGCCAATCCGAGTTTTGACATGTCTATTAAAAAAAAAAAAAAAAAAAAAAAAAAAAAAAAAAAAAAAAAAAAAAAAAAAAAAAAAATTAAAAAAAAAAAAAAAATCATACGTGACTTTTTCCTTATATCTGTTTGACAAAGGCTTGGAAATAGGTTGCCAGATATAGCAAAGTATTTATTTCCTTATTTCCTTTCCTCACTGGGCTGTTTATTTCTGGAGACAGTTATAACAGAATATTTATTTCCTCATCCCGTTCCTTACTGGGCTATTTTTCCTTGTTGGAGCCCTTGGGGTTATAGCATCTTGCTTTTCCAAGTAAGGTTATAGCATAGCTAGTTAAATAATAATAATAATAATAATATAAATAATAATAATAATAATAATAATAATAATAATAATAATAATATAAATAATTATAATGATAATAATATAAATAATAACAATAACATAAATAATTATAATGATAATATAAATAATAAAAATCATATCAATAATTATAATAATAAAAATAAGAATAATAACAATAATAATAATATAATTAATAATAACAACAACAACAACAATAATAATAATAGTAATATTAATAATAATAATTGGATCAAGCGC
>NC_090731.1:174180496-174195496 GCF_036898095.1 Palaemon carinicauda | reverse complement strand
CTGACGGTAATATCAACCCGCCCCTTCTTGGAGGTTTGGTTTGTTTTCCCTTGTACGTTAACTTAAGCCTAATAGCTATAAGGGGCCTTGCTCCAAGGTAACTACTGTATTAACTAACGCGCAATAAACTAATTTAAATTTATAACCAAATTCCAATTCAGAATAAGCTAACGAATACAACAACATTCGATGAATGATATTGTATGGAATAAGCATTAGTAATTATAACTTCAATCTAAATGGAATAAATGAGTTACGCTTAAATAATCACCTTACCATGCGCTATATTTTCCCGTATAATTTGAAAAGGTAATGTATCATTTATATCAACACTTCCCCACCCCATTCATTACGCATTATCTGATTGACTGATTGATTAGAAGTTTTCTGGCACCCTGACATCTAAGGTCAGTGACGCCGATGCCCGTTTTCTGATCACATCTTTAATCCAATACCTATAGTCCATTTCTTTTAGCGATGCATATTTGCACCGACTCGCGGCGGTGCCCTTTTAGCTCGGAAAAGTTTCCTGATCGCTGATTGGTTAGAATTATCTTGTTCAACCAATCAGCGATCAGGAAACTTTTCCGAGCAAAAAGGGCACCGCTGCGAGTCGGTGTTCAACCAATCAGCGATCAGGAAACTTTTCCGAGCTAAAAGGGCACCGCTGCGAGTCGGTGCAAATTTGCCTGGCTAAAAGAAATGGGCTATAGTGTCTGTTATTTTTATTTCTCATATCAATCCATCTATCAAGATCACAAACAGGCATTAAGACATGACAAACTTGCCTAGAGAAGACCTGTTTCCCGGCGAACCAGTAACTCTGACTTTCACATGATCTAAAACACTTCATAGATTTCATAAAAACCCTAAAAAATATTCTCAACAATTTATTATAATTTACAATTATTACAATTTCCTCTGCATTACACTCCAATCAATTCTATTATAATAATTTTTTTGTCTACATACAGCTGTATGTAAATAACTTGTTACTGTTTTTAGAATGATTTATTGTTAATTTATTCTCATCATTAATTATTTCCTTATTTTCTTTCCTCACTGGGCTATTTTTCCCTATTGGAGCCCTTGGGCTTATAGCATCTTGCTTTTCCAACTAGGGTTGTAGCTTGGCTAATAATAATAATAATAATAATAATAACAATAATAATAATAATAATAATAATAAACGCTTGGCCCACCAGGTCCTTGTCATGAACTTCCAAATATTTGTCTAAGGTAATAGTGGGCCTATGTACTAACGTCTCTGACTGGTGATCACCAGACTGGGGTTCGGGTCCCCCTCAAACTCGTTAGTTCCTTTGCATGCTGCAACCTTACCATCGTTGTGAGCTAAGGATGGGAGGGCATAGGGGTTTAAGGGCCTACCTGCTGAGTCATCAGCAGCCTTTGTCTAGCCCTCCTTGATCCTAGCTTTGGTGGAGAGGGTGTCTTGGGCGCTGATCATATGTGTAATGGTCAGTCTCTGGGGCAATGTCAGTCTCTCTTGCCTCTGCCATTCAAGAGTGGTCTTTAAACCTTTAAACTACCTTATTCCCCTTTCAATTTTCTCCTCTGGCTTTAAAAGCTCAATCAAAACTCTATCATATTTTTCCCTAGTATGCTGAGTAACATTATGGTTGAAATTCTTTTAGTCCCCTCTATTTCCCTCACAATTCCACAAGATGAACTTCGATCCTTTTCCATTACACAGACAAACCTCAATCCTTTAACTAGTTTCCATGGAACCTTTCCTTCACCCAGACATTACCCTACATATCCCGGTCATCAAAGTGACAGCTAGCCATACAATCCTTACAGGCTGAATTGAAAAACGTATTATAGCTGACATCACCAAACATTTATATAATAGATATATTTCGTAATCATTCCTTTCAAGTTTCACTAAGAATATGACGTTCCTATTCAATGCCTAAATCTTCCACAAAGTTTATACATTCTAGACCCTCTAGATATTGCTATATCATCATACGAAGATTCAATTGCATATAATGAAGCTGATCTCAGTAATGAGGTATATTAATATCACTCAGTATGTAATGCTAATCTATTTAATCATATTAATTAGCTAGCTTAACCATAGTCTGATTTGCTTCTTCAATCTATTAGCAATTTCCATTTCAAGAGATTCGATATTACAAATCACTGTTAAAATACGCATAAATGACATCATCACTGATAAGATGACTATCCATTGTTATAGCTTCTACCCTCACCACACCCTTTTCTCACAAACTGTGGTGAAGAATTACATTTAAAATTACGGATTTTCTATAACATGTAAAATACATCTGAGAATGATAATAAACTCAATATTTCCAAATACGTATGTGTATTTATTTGTGCGAGGTAGCTGCTAAGTGCTAACAGAGGCGACGAGAGCACATGAAGGTTATTCAACAGATAACGAGCTTATATACAAGCAGCTGAGAGCAGGAATGTCAAAAAAAAAAAAAAGCGATGGCAAGCGTAAATAGGTTTTTAATATCAGTGCAGGAGAGAGCAAGAAATTAAGAAAAAACAATAGCATCACAGTGTATGAGGGCGTATGAAACACGTGCAGTACAGTCTCAATATACGGAAAGTTTTGCCTTACGCCATACAAAACTACTGAACTACTATACGCCAAAACAGTTTCGACCTATGACGTACAAACTCTGATACTAAGGAAAGTACCACTGAAAAAATCCGTTCTTTCATAACAATGAACCTCTATATTAACTAAAAATCAAACAGTGTTCTCTAGACTTGGGTAGTGCCATAGCCTCTGTACCATGGTCTTCCACTGTCTTGGATTAGAGTTCTCTTGCTTGAGGGTCACTCTGGCACGCTATTCTATCTAATTTCTCTCTCCCTTGTTTTGTTATAATTCTTATAGTTTATATAGGAAATATTTATTTTAATGTTGTTATTCTTAAAATATTTTAGTTTTCCTTTTTTCCTTTCCTCACTTAGCTATTTTCCCTGTCGGGGCCCCTGGGCTTATAGCATCCTGCTTATCCAACTAGGGTTGTAGCTTAGCAAGTAATAATAATAATAATAATACCACCCACCTTATCTTCTATTCAACTCCCGCCGCCCAACTTGCCTTATCTCTAAAGGCAACTATCAACCCCCCGCCCCCCTCTCCTCACCCTACCTCCATCATTTCTAGTCTTCTCTAACGTTTCAGACTCAAAAAACGCTCATGATACAATGGCGTACGCCGGCTTTTTATAAAAAACGTTTTAAGGAAACGTGGTATATTATTACTGCATTTTTCCCATAAAAACAAACACTGTAAATGGAAGGGTGAAACGAATTTTTTCTCGACGTTAATGGAAGACGCCTTGTGGAGGAAAGAAAGAATGACAGTGGGGAAACAGTATATCCATGAATACAATAATGCACATTCAGGGTTGGTTTCCTAATGGCCAAGATGTAAAAAAAAAAAAAAAAATAAAAAAATAAAAAAAACATGAGCATCCATTTATAATAAGAAAAAAATATATTGCTCGCCCCAAAATATAATAAGGAGCAAGTGTCTGGCTAGATATATCATCATTATCATCATAAGGAGCAAGTGTCTAACTAGATATACATCATTATCATCATCTCCTCATAAGCCTATTGAAGCAAAGGGCCTCGGTTAGATTTCGCCACTCGTCTCTATCTTGAGCTTTTAATTCAAGACTCCTCCATTCATCATCTCCCACTTCACGTTTCATGGTTCTCAGCCACGTAGGCCTGGGTCTTCCAATCCTTCTAGTGCCTTGTGGAGCCCAGTTGAATGTTTTATTATATATAAATATATATATATATATATATATATATATATATATATATATATATATATATATGTATATATATATGTGTGTGTGTAAATATATATATATATATATATATATATATATATATATATATATAATATATATATATATATATATATATATGTATATATATATGTGTGTGTGTAAATATATATATATAATATATATATATATATATATATATATATATATATTATATATATATACATATACATATATATATATATATACACATATATATTATACATATAATATTTCTTTCCCGTCACGCTCAGCGGAATGCCAAAAGTATAACTACTAGGTCTCTCCCAATCCATCGGGTAGAGGGGAGAGGTAGTAGTCATACCCTGTTGAAAGGTGTGGGAAAGGCTGAATCTTTGTGAATAGGTGCACATCTATCTAAATATATAACCAACATTTTTGACAGGTCGTGTACACTAGTAAATAGATAAATAACAATTATTAAAGAAATAAATCACAATTCATTGATTAATCTTTAATTTAAAATAATGTAAGATAATATTTCTATCAAGTGAATACCATTTTGTATAACCCTTAAGGAAAAAAAGTCATTCATTTGATTTATCTTTCTTAAAAGAACTTGTAGTTGACATTAACTTAATGATTAATAAAATATCTGATAAAGAGAGAGAGAGAGAGAGAGAGAGAGTGAGAGAGAGAGAGAGAGAGGCGGAGTAGTAGATACTATTGTTACTTCTTATGCGGTACAAAAGGATTGAAATTTTATATATATATATATATATATATATATATAGTATATATATATATAATTATATATATATATATATCTATATATATATATATAAATATATATATAGATATATATATATATATATATATTATATATATATATTATATGTATTATATATATATGTATATATATATATATATATTATATATATATACTATATATATATATATATATATATACACATATATATACAATTAAATTAATCGCAACGAAATTCGTAATGTAATAGAACACAACGTCTAGAAAACACATGAAAAGACCTTTTTTTAGAAAAAAAAAATCAATTTTTATAATAAAAACAAAAATAAGATTCGCGAGTTATCAACAGATGTAAAATGCATTATATGAAAATAATGCAATTTCTTGAATTGCATTTTTTTCCTGAATATATTTTTTTCGGACAATTATACTTACTCAATTATTATTATGTCTAGCCAAGCTACAACTCTGGATGGAAAAGCAGAATGCTACAAGCCCAAGTATTCCAACAAGGAGAGGAGCCTTAGAAATAAGTAAAACTAGCAAATAATCTCTCTCTCTCTCTCTCTCTCTCTCTCTCTCTCTCTCTCTCTCTCTCTCTCTCTCTCTCTCTATATATATATATAGTATATATATATATATATATATATATATATGTATATACACACATATATATACATATATATACATACATATATATATATATATATATATATATATATATATAAAAGTAATGAATAAAAATATGGAATATTGTGATATCATTAACATTAAAGTAGATCCATCATATAAACTATAAAGGTAGAGTTATATCAACCTGCTCCACAGAAAAGCATTTACCAAAAATTTTCAACTTCTGCAAAGACCTAGAGATAATGCTATGTAATTTTGCTCCCAAACACACGGTAGGGTAATATACAATTAATTCTTCTCTCAGTGCGTATAATTCCAGGCAGCCTGCAAATTACCAAAGAAGGGTTTGGCTTAAATAAACTACACGTGCAAAAACGATTAAGTGAGAGGGAAAACATGCGAAATGTAGAGGGAATGGAAAGGGTTGAATGTGTGTGTTTGTGCATAGCTATCTAGATGTTTAGCCGTTATTAGTGTACACATACACAGACACACACATACATATATATACATATATATATATATATATATATATATATATATATATATTATATATATATAATATATATACATACATATATATATATATATAAATGTATATTTACATATGTATATATATGTATGTATGTATATATGTACATACATATATATATAATATATATATATATATAATATTTTATATATATATATATATGTGTGTATATATACACACACCTATATATACTGTATACAATACATACTTATATACAATATATAAATATATATACATATATATATGCATATATAAATATATATACATATATATATGCATATATATACATATATATATATACATACATACATACATACATACATATATATAAAAGAGAGCGTAAACCTCAATGATGGAGTCTGTATGCACCGCGCACCTCGGGAAATCAAAATTCAGCCCCACGCAAACCCGCAGAAATCGTGCAAATTAAATTTAGTTTTCCATTTGGATACTCCACCTGTCAGTCGAAAATTGTCACTGGCTTTTTCCCTTTACCGCTGTTTATAGAAGCGGAAAATCTAGATAGCCAGTAATTAAGCATCCATTTTGTGACATTGAAGGTGTTTTCAATCTCGGTACATATTTCGCAATAGGCGAGAGAGATACTTTTTAAAAAATACTGATATTTTACAATTTACATGATTGTTTGGTTTAAAAATACCCTCGGCAAATTACATTTAATTGCTTAACGTCTCATATGTAGATTATATTTAATTGATTAACCGTCTCAAATGTAGATTATATTTAATTGATTAACGTCTCAAATGTAGATTATATTTAATTGATTAACGTCTGAAATGTAGATTATATTTAATTGATTAACGTCTCAAATGTAGATTATATTTAATTGATTAACGTCTCAAATGTAGATTATATTTAATTGATTAACGTCTGTAATGTAGATTACATTTCATAGCTTAACGCCCAAATGTAGATTATATTTAATTGATTAATGTTTTGAAATGTAGATTACATTTCATAGCTTCATGTTTGAAATGTAAATTACATTTTATTGCTTAACGTCTCATTATGTAGATTACATTTCATAGCTTAACGTCTCAAATGTAGATTATATTTAATTGATTAACGTCTGAAATGTAGATTACATTTCATACCTTAAAGTCTCAAATATAGATTATATTTAATTGATTAACGTTTCAAATGTAGATTATATTTAATTGATTAACGTCTGAAATGTAGATTACATTTAATTGATTAACGTCTGAAATGCAGATTATAATTTCATTGCTTAACGTCTCAAAAGTAATTACATTTCATTGCTTAACGTCTCAAATGTAATTACATTTCATTGCTTAATGTTTGAAATGTAGATTACATTTGATTACTTAATGACTGAAATGTAAATTACATTTCATTGCTTAATGGCTGAAATGTCGATAAAATGTCATAGGTTAATGTTTGAAATGTAGATTACATTTCAGTGCTTAATGGCTGAAATGTCGATAAAATGTCATAGGTTAATGTTTGAAATGTAGATTACATTTCAGTGCTTAATGTCTGAAATGTAGATTACATTCAATTGCCTAAAGTCTGAAATTTCAAATATATATACTTGCCTAATGTCTTACATGTAAATTATATTTAATTAATTAACGTCTGCAATGCAAATTACATTCAATTGCTTAGGGTGTGAAATGAAAATTACCCTTAATTGTTTACCGTCTGAAATGCAAATAACATATAACTGCTTAATATCTGAAATGTGAAAATTATATTCAATTGATTACATTAAATTGCTTAACGTCTGAAATGTGAATTACATTAAATTGTTTAACGTCTTATCGTATAAAACTGAAAAAAATAATTTACTGATAATAACTATAAAAAATAATATGGAAGGCATCTATGCGAATTACGAAATGGAATTCGAGAAAAAGTAACAGTCGAAAATGTCGAAATGACAAGCCAGCGAAACACGAGAAGAGCATAACGTAATTTGCGTAATGGCAACCCTTCGACACGGAGTTACGATTACGCAATTATTTTTCGCGAAAACATATCAATCCCAGAACTCATTTCCATGTTTAGCGTTCCCCTCTTATCAGTGTTGTCAGATAAGGGAATTTATTCCTAGATTTGGGGATATTTGCTGTCCGATGGGGATATTCTGTACTATTTTTATGAAGGAAAAACAAAGATGATCAAACCCTTATACTGTCGCAATTAGTTTATTTGCAATTTTATGAAGTATAGAGATTAATTTCTATATTAGTAATGCCTACATGATCAAGAGAAATTGTAATTTGTGGTAATGTATTAGTGGAAATGGGGATTTTTTGTGTTGTTTTGAAGATATTTTCATTGAGATTTGGGGATTTCTACACTACCCCATCTGGCAACACTGCCTCTTATTCCGCCCTAGTTACGAAAACGGACGGAGAGCATCAATCACGCGATTTCTCGCTGTTTCTCGTGTATTCCGGGAGCGCAATCCATCTTGCACTATTTATCTTTATTCTTTTTAACTCTCCACCCCTGTTTACTAAGCAGCTCGCTCTAATATCATCAATATTTCATCTTAATTTTTCATAACATATCGTTTATTTATTTCTTTGTTTCCTTTCCTCGCTGGGCTATTTTTCCCTGTTGAAGCCCTTGGACTTGTAGCATCTTGCTTTTCTAGTTAGGGTTGTAGCTTGGCTAGTAGTAGTAGTAATAATAATAATAATAACAATATAATATTACTTCTTATATCGTTTATTTATTTCTTTGTTACGTTTCCTCACTGTGCTATTTTTCCCTGCTGAAGCCGTTGGACTTACAACATCTTGCTTTTCTAGTTAGGGTTGTAGCTTGGCTAGTAGTAGTAGTAATAATAATAATAACAATATATTATTTCTTATATCGTTTATTTATTTCTTTGTTTCCTTTCCTCACTGGGCTATTTTTCGCTGTTGGAGCCCTTGAACTTATAGCATCTTGCTTTTCTAGTTAGGGTTGTAGCTTGGCTAATAATAATAATAATAATAATAATAATAATAATAATAATATTACTTCTTATATAGTTTTCTATTTCTTTGTTTCCTTTCCTCACTGGGCTATTTTTCCTGTTGGAGCCCTTGGGCTTATAGCATCTAGCTTTCCTAGCTAGGGTTGTAGCTTGGCTAGTGATAATAATAAGAAGAAGCATGTCTGTCTGTAATGTAGATGAATAAAAATATATAAAAACGTAGAAACCTATACTCAACCTTTCAGTACAAAAATCAATGTTGTTCTTCATTCTCTAACAATCAGTGATTAAAAGCTGTTGACAGATGAACGATTTGCAAAAGTACAAAATAAACAGGTACACTTAGTATGAGTAAGGGACTGAACTGAACCACATGGCGAGAGAGAGAGAGAGAGAGAGAGAGAGAGAGAGAGAGAGAGAGAGAGAGAGAGAGAGAGAGAGAGTAGAAAATGAAGGATATCTGGAAATAGACAGAGGTAGCCTGAATATGAAATATATTACAAGAGGAAACTGCATTTTCCCCAAATCAGAGAGAGAGAGAGAGAGAGAGAGAGAGAGAGAGAGAGAGAGAGAGAGAGAGAGAGAGAGAGAGAGAGAGAGAGAAATGGAAGTAGGCAGAGGTCAGCAAAAAATTAAGAATATCTGTAAGTAGGCTGAGGGAGACTGCAAATGAATTATATCAAAAGAGGAAAGTGCATTTTTCCTTAATCATTTAGGGCCATCTCTCTAAAGAAAACATGTTGCTCTGCCAAAAAGGTTTGCACCGCCAGTTTACTCAATGATCCTATCAAGGAATATCAGATTACTTCCATAATAAATTCAGAGAACAAATATATTAACGTCAGTTGGTTACAGTGAACCAAACCATCTAGGTAAACGATGGTCCAATTATATACAAATACTCTCCCTCCTACCCGAGGGACTAGGAGAGTTGAGATATATATATATATATATATATATATATATATATATATATATATATATATATATATATATATCAACTCTCCCAGTGCCTCGGGTAGAAGGGAGAGTAATCATACCTTGGTGAGAAGGGGGGGGGATGTGCATGCAAATCTATAAATATATTTTTGACGGGTGGCGTACACTATATATATATATATATATATATATATATATTATATATATAGTATATATATATATATATATATATATCATGCATCAACCCATGTTCAAAGTATTCAATTTTACAATTTGTGTCCAAGCCATTAAAAAAAAAATTCCCAAGAGTATAAAGTTTATATATAATCAGTAAAATAATGCCTAAGTAGGACACAAATTAAGAAAGAACTATATCTTTGAGTAGTCACGTTAAAAAAAATAATAATAAACTCCATATATACAATTATTTTCAGTACAAAATAGTTAATCATCAATCTTATTTAAAAGTAGTAGGTGGGCCAGGGCACCAGCCACCCGTTGAGATATTACCGTTAGAGAGTTATGGGGTCCTTAGACTAGCAAGACAGTACTACACTGGATTTTTCTTTCTGGCTATGGTTCATTTTCCATTTGCCTACACATACACCGAGTAGTCTGGCCTATTCTTTACAGAGTCTCCTCTGTCGCCATACACCTGACAACACTGAGATTATTAAACAATTATTCTTCCCTCAAGAGGTTAACTACTGCACTGTAATTGTTCAGTGGCCACTTTCCTCTTGGTAAGCGTAGAAGAGACTTTAGCTGTGATCAGCAGCTCTTCTTGAAGGACACTCCAAAATCAAACCATTGTTCTCTAGTTTTGGGTAGTTTTGGTTTTCCACTGTCTTGGGTTAGAGATCTCTTGCTTGAGGGTACACTCGTGCACACTATTCTATCTTATTTCTCTTTCTCTTGTTTTAATAAAGTTTTTATAGTTTATTTAAGAAATATTTATTTTAACGTTGTTACTGTTCGTAAGATATTTTATTTTTCCTTGTTTCCTTTCCTCACAGGGTTATTTTCCCGGTTGGAGCCCCTGGGCTCATAACATCCTGCTTTTCAAACTAGGGTTGTAGCTTAGTAAGTAATAAATAATAATAATAATAATAATAATAATAATAATAATAATAATAATAATAATAATATGTTTATTAACTTCAGTCAAGCAATGAAGAATTCCCAGTTGAAAACTATTAAAAAATCGTAAAAAATTATGAAGGAATCTAGTAGGGAAAAAAACTGTATAATCTAGATATATTTCCATAATTAACAAATATACCTTGGGTATTCTAGAACTAATCTACCTAAGGAGAACGTCATCATAAAGTTAAGCATTACCCGAAATACTCAAATGACAACAGTCAAATTTTCTAATAATTTAAAGTACTTGAAATAGATATGTCATAATCTATAGTAAAAAACGGAAATCTTTACCATCGTGCAATAATTTATGATTTTGATTCAGAATGTTTGTTGGCACGTCAGCTGGATTACATAAGGACCTCTGAGTGTATTTTTTATAAGAAGTTGAGTAGGGATGATGTTCGCGATTGGCAATCTGTTGGAAGGGAGTTCGAGACCTCTGGCATCAATCAAAAAATGAGTAAAATGCACGTATAGCTTCTTGCGTAATCCAGCTGACGTGAATTCGAGTAAGGATGAGCCTCGAGAATGGCATTACATTGGACGAGAGTTCGAGAAACGCTCAAGCTCGATAGTTTCTAGTAGCGTCTGCACTCTCACCATCCTTTTTTTTTTTTTTTTTTTTTTTTTTTTTTTTTGGAGGGGGGGGGGGCGGTTTGGAGCCTATATGTCTAACTGCATAATTCACTAAAGATATATTTTTGCCTATGAAACTAGGCAGTCGATTGCTAATCATGATTTTAATCAACTGGCGTAAATATTATTAGTTTGAGGGAGTTTGAGGGAACAGCAACAACAACTTAAAGAGAGAGAGAGAGAGAGAGAGAGAGAGAGAGAGAGAGAGAGAGAGAGAGAGAGAGAGAGAGAGAGAGAGGAGAGAGAGAATCACTCTTTAATTCTAAGCATGAGGGAAAAAATTTGAATCACGCAAAAACTCATACAAGTCGTAAGAACAGTCATTTTTATTACCTTTACTATGAATAACAGGACGAGAAAACTCTGTAAAAGATACCATGTTCATGAATAAAAGAAGAATTTTCTATTTTATCTGAAATACTGATATGAAAAATTTGCTTTTTTATCATGCAAAATTGTTTTACTCGCCTTTCTTCAATCATATATTTTTTCCTTTATTTCACATCTCTTCCTTTCAATATTTTAATCATAATTTTTTTATCTCCACTTTTCCATCCTCAAACAGTTCATTCAAAGGATTATGAAAAGAGTATTCTTTTCTGAAAATCTTTAAAGGAATAAAATAAAATAAAGAATATAAAAAAGGAAAGAGAACATCTAAGTGGGTCATCAAGGCACGTGGCCCGAGAGAGAGAGAGAGAGAGAGAGAGAGAGAGAGAGAGAGAGAGAGAGAGAGAGAGAGGCGAGAGAGAGAGAGAGAGAGAGAATGGAAACATGTGAAGCGGATGAAATAAGTAGGACATCAGGAACCCGTTGTTAGGAGATAATAATGAAGCTTCAATGGCTTTTATTGTATTGTAATTTCACAAACGTTTTCCAGGACAAAAAAAAAGGTGTTTCCTGGAAAGCTGCCAATGAACTTACATATTTTTTTCCTTGTCATACGCCTACATCCCTCGCTCTGGTTTAAAGGACACTCATGAATGGCAGAGCCAAAGGGCGGTAACTTTGCCCTAACAAGCAGGACAATACTCTAGAGACTAACCATATATAAACATGATCAGCGCCCAAGCCCCTCTCCACACAAGCTAGGACCAAGGAGGGCCGGGCAATGGCTGCTGATGACTCAGCAGATAGACCTATAAGTTCCCGCAAACAGGCCTCCTCCCAATCCTTAGCTCACAACGATGGTGAGGTTGCAGCGACCAAAGGAACTAACGAGTGTGAGTGGGACTCGAACCCCAGTCTGGCAATTACCAGTCAGGGATGTTACTACATAGGCCTCCAGAAATATCTAGTCGTTAAGTTGCACGCCCCATCGAGCACTTTTTGATTTCCGTATATGCTGGTACTCATATATCGATTTCGGCAAACTGTGTGTATGTGTGTGTGTGTGTTAGAACAGGAGCCATCCATAGCTACCACTCGTGATCCAATTGCTTTACAGTAGAACCAGTTCGAGTATTGAATGGGGAGAGATTGGGTGGGCCAGACAAAAATGTTATAAATGTTATGGAAAGTTGTCCAAGAAAATAAAACTAAACGCAAGAATCTTTTTGGTTTGGTGAGCAGCGTAGTGATAACTGAGCGTTAGAGCGTGGTTAATGGTTTGTGTATCGCTATGATCAGGAGAGGTTTACTAGTAACGCCACCCATACTAGGTTGGTCTGTTGTGAGCGATCAGACAAAAGTCTCCCACTGTCACCCATCCCCACTAACCAGCATGGTGATGAAAACTGGCGAAACCCCAAACATTAATATGGACATGTCTGAGGTCTTTTTCCTGCAGTGGACTAGAAACGTCTGCATTTTGTTGTTGTTGTTGTAGTGATCAGCTGGTTGGAGGGCGCAACACCAGCATAGTGATAAAAACTGGCCAAACTCCAGACATGAATAAGGACATGTTTGAGGCCTTTTTTTACTGCAGTGGACTAGAAATGGCTGCATTTGTTGTTATTGTTGTTGTTGTTGTAGTGACCAGCTAGTTGGAGGGTGCAACAACAGCATGGTGATAAAAATGGCTAAACCCCAGTCATGAATAAGGACATGTTTGAGACCTTTTTTATTGCAGTGAACTAGAAACGGCTGCATTTATTGTTGTTATTGTTGTTGTAGTTGTTGTTGTTGTTGTTGTTGTTGTTGTTGTTGTTGTTGTTGTGGTAATCTGGTAACTGCATAAAGCAATAGGACAGGTTTATTGACTACCGACTTGTTTTCCTCACTCAAATGGATAAATTATCTGTATTTAGATATGATAATTAGCCTTCGTATGATGAAGGAATATCATTTGACTACTTCCCTAATCGACCACATATATGCGAAAGATGGGTTGATATCTGCATTAAGAAAGATTATATAAAGTTAAAACATGGACTGTTACGTTACTTGACGGAGAATACCCGGAAACTGAAGGATACTTCTACATTATTATTTTCTTTTATTATACACAAATTAAGAAAAAATAAAGGTTTCAAGGCCTTTTACAATGTTAAAAATTATGTGGGATGTGAAGTCCTCAGAGAGAGAGAGAGAGAGAGAGAGAGGAGAGAGAGAGAGAGAGAGAGAGAGAGAGACAAAGAGAGAGAGAGAGGGAGAGAAAGTAGGTTACTAAACGAGAGAGGTTTTAATATGCTCTTACATTTTTTTATCGGTATGTAACAGAAGAGAAATAAAAATCAACAATTGGTCTCTTGTTGATTTACAGATTATTTTTAGACAGAATGCGAACAAAAGGTCTAGAATAAAAATTTTCGATAGAAGATTATTGTTAGGCTTTTTTTTTAATTGGTTTTGTGTTGTTTTCGTGGAAAACAACTCAGATGTAATTAATCTAGTTTTTCCTTTTTGTTGCAAAAAAAAAAGGGCTCCATATTGAGTTTACAAACATTTTACATACGAAAGATTCTCTATCTTTGCCTATATTTTTACACACACACACACACACACACACACACACACACATATATATATATATATATACTACACACCACACACATATATATATATATATTATATATATATATATATATATAATATATATATATATATATATATATACTATATATATAGACAGATAGACAGATACATAGATATATTCATTTACATTTCTGTACACTTAAATACACGAAACGCAATGAAGTATATCGCTGAATAAAAAACTATAGTATAGAAAACTCAAGGAAAAAAATCAAACATCAATCATGAAAAATTCAACACAAAGTTCAGTTAGCCAATTCATTCTTTACCAAATATGATTGTTGGAAAAAAAATAGATGTGTAGCCCATAAGCCACCGCATAATGTGCCCCCCCCCCCCCAACGAAAAAAAAATCCAACCCTTATAAGCCTTCAGTGATTGCTTAACACCTGGTCAATTCTTGTACTTTTTTATTATTATTATTATTATTATTATTATTATTATTATTATTATTATTATTATACAATTATATATTATTATTATTATTATTATTATTATATATTATAATAATAATTATTATTATTATCATTATTATTTTTATCATAAAATTTTATATTATTATTATTATCATTATTATCATTATTAT
>NC_090731.1:174167996-174172996 GCF_036898095.1 Palaemon carinicauda | reverse complement strand
GGTAGCCGACACCAACAATGAAACAAAACAAAAAGGGGACCTCTACTCTCTACGTTCCTTCAGCCTAACCAGGGACTCAACCGAGTTCAGCTGGTACTGCTAGGGTGCCACAGCCCAACCTCCCACATTATCCACCACAGATGAAGCTTCATAATGCTGAGTCCCCTACTGCTGCTACCTCCGCGGTCATCTAAGGCACCGGAGAAAGCAGCAGGGCCTACTGGAACTGCGTCACAATCGCTCGCCATTCATTCCTATTTCTAGCACGCTCTCTTGCCTCTCTCACATCTATCCTCCTATCACCCAGAGCTTTCTTCACACCATCCATCCACCCAAACCTTGGCCTTCCTCTTGTACTTCTCCCATCAACTCTTGCATTCATCACCTTCTTTAGCAGACAACCATTTTCCATTCTCTCAACATGGCCAAACCACCTCAACACATTCATATCCACTCTAGCCGCTAACTCATTTCTTACACCCGTTCTCTCCCTGACCACTTCGTTCCTAACCCTATCTACTCGAGATACACCAGCCATACTCCTTAGACACTTCATCTCAAACACATTCAATTTCTGTCTCTCCATCACTTTCATTCCCCACAACTCCGATCCATACATCACAGTTGGTACAATCACTTTCTCATATAGAACTCTCTTTACATTCATGCCCAACCCTCTATTTTTTACTACTCCCTTAACTGCCCCCAACACTTTGCAACCTTCATTCACTCTCTGACGTACATCTGCTTCCACTCCACCATTTGCTGCAACAATAGACCCCAAGTACTTAAACTGATCCACCTCCTCAAGTAACTCTCCATTCAACATGACATTCAACCTTGCACCACCTTCCCTTCTGGTACATCTCATAACCTTACTCTTACCCACATTAACTCTCAACTTCCTTCTCTCACACACCCTTCCAAATTCTGTCACTAGTCGGTCAAGCTTCTCTTCTGTGTCTGCTACCAGTACAGTATCATCCGCAAACAACAACTGATTTACCTCCCATTCATGATCATTCTCTCCTACCAGTTTTAATCCTCGTCCAAGCACTCGAGCATTCACCTCTCTCACCACTCCATCAACATACAAGTTAAACAACCACGGCGACATCACACATCCCTGTCTCAGCCCCACTCTCACCGGAAACCAATCACTCATTTCATTTCCTATTCTAACACATGCTTTACTACCTTTGTAGAAACTTTTCACTGCTTGCAACAACCTTCCACCAACTCCATATAACCTCATCACATTCCACATTGCTTCCCTATCAACTCTATCATATGCTTTCTCCAGATCCATAAACGCAACATACACCTCCTTACCTTTTGCTAAATATTTCTCGCATATCTGCCTAACTGCAAAAATCTGATTCATACAACCCCTACCTCTTCTAAAACCACCCTGTACTTCCAAGATTGCATTCTCTGTTTTATCCTTAATCCTATTAATCAACACTCTACCATACACTTTTCCAACTACACTCAACAAACTAATACCTCTTGAATTACAACACTCATGCATATCTCCCTTAACCTTATATAGTGGTACAATACATGCACAAACCCAATCTACTGGTACCATTGACAACACTAAACACATATTAAACAATCTCACCAACCATTCAAGTACAGTCACACCCCCTTCCTTCAACATCTCAGCTTTCACACCATCCATACCAGATGCTTTTCCTACTCTCGTTTCATCTAGTGCTCTCCTCACTTCCTCTATTGTAATCTCTCTCTCATTCTCATCTCCCATCACTGGCACCTCAACACCTGGAACAGCAATTATATCTGCCTCCCTATTATCCTCAACATTCAGCAAACTTTCAAAATATTCCGCCCACCTTTTCCTTGCCTCCTCTCCTTTTAACAACCTTCCATTTCCATCTTTCACTGTCTCTTCAATTCTTGCGCCGGCCTTCCTTACTCTCTTCACTTCTTTCCAAAACTTCTTCTTATTCTCTTCATATGACTGACCCAGTCCCTGACCCCACCTCAGGTCAGCTGCCCTCTTTGCCTCACGTACCTTGCGCTTTACTTCCACCTTTTTCTCTCTATATTTTTCATACTTCTCTATACTATTACTCTGCAGCCATTCTTCAAAAGCCCTCTTTTTCTCTTCCACTTTTACCTTCACTCCTTCATTCCACCATTCACTGCCCTTCCTCATGCTGCCTCCAACAACCTTCTTCCCACATACATCACTTGCAATCCCAACAAAATTTTCTTTTACTAACTTCCACTCCTCCTCTAAATTACCAGTTTCTCTTACTCTCACCTCGTCATATGCCATTTTCAACCTTTCCTGATATTCACTTTTTACCCCCGGTTTTATCAGCTCTTCAACCCTCACTACCTCCCTTTTACATCCACCTACTCTATTCCCCCACTCTTTTGCTACAACTAATTTTCCTTCCACCAAAAAATGATCAGACATACCGTTAGCCATACCCCTAAACACGTGCACGTCTTTCAATCTTCCAAACATTCTTTTAGTTATCAACACATAATCCATTAACGTCTGGGATTTGGGCTGCTTCCATCACAACACTGGCCAGTGCGGATTGGTAATGGTAGGAGATTTTCGTCTGATCGCTCATAGCAAACCAACCTAGTGTGGGTGGCCCTGACTAATAGAGCTTTGCTGATCACGGCGATACGCAAACCCTTTCACCACGTTAAGGTATCGCCTTTCAGACAGGGTCAATAGTAAACAAGTAGAAGAGGTTGAACAGCAACATGGAAGAAAAGAAGCAAGATCAGAGAAGATGTAGATTGTAGAATGGCATAAAGCAAGTTCAGCTGCTTGGGGCCGAAGCCACGCAGCAAAAACCCTGAAATAACGCTTAGAGTGCACCGCGTGAAGTGCAATGAATGTTCTACCCCATGAAAGAGTTGGTGTTGATAAGACTTTATTTGCACGCCCTCTGTCGTTAATTGAGCCTCATATATAATGCATCCTTCGGATTCTCTGGCAAAGAAAATATAAGTGTTTGTGAAATTTTAAGTAGGCTACATATGAGCGCTAGTAAATACTGTTTATATATATATACACACACACACACACATATATATATATATATATATATATATATATATATATATATATATATGTATATAGATTTTTATATGAAATATTTATTTTAATGTCGTTACTATTTTTAAAATATTTCATTTTTCCTTGTTTCCTTTCCTCACTGGGTTATTTTCCCTGTTGGGGTCCCTGGGCTTATAGCATCCTGTTTTTCCAACTAGGGTTGTAGCATAATAATAATAATAATAATAATAATAATAATAATAATAATAATAATAATATATGTAATGTATACATATATATATATATATATATATATATATATATATATATATATATATATATATATGTATATGTATACATATATATATACATATATATATATATATATATATATATATATATAATATATATATATATATATATATATATATATATATATATATATATATTATGAAGCGAATTTAATACTGGAAATGATTAGAGACCGTAGAAAAGAATGCGGGTGTTGGCAGCAAGCAAACAAATACTGAGCTACAAATAAAAAACAAATCATACTCCAAAACAAGGTTTTAGAATGTTTTTATACATCAAGAAAAGTCCTAAAAATACTTTTCGGTCAACGTTAACGAGAAAAAGTTTGTAAACAAAATTTCCATAGGTGAAATTTTATTTTCAAAATAAACTCTTCATATAACTATCCCCCCCCCACATACACACCAATAAAAATAGTAACATCTCCAGTTGAGTAAATCTCATAGCTTTTTATATCCTTCTAAAATACTAAAAAAAAGGAAACAGTAATATCTCAAATTGAATCTTGCATAATAACTCTCTTATGTTTTCCCCTTCCTACAGAATATGGAAGGCTCAATAAAAAACACACCACTTATAAAACTCTCCTAATAAAACGGATATCAAAACACTAGAGAAACAGTTATTTCTCTTAGTTATACCAAGTTCACCAAAAAAAAAGAAAAAAAAAGGGGGGGGGTTGATTTTTATGGCATCGTAAACTCATGGGAGAAAAGGCGGTCCGGTTGCCCGGTATTAATTTCTTTAGAATTGGAAATATGGTTCAAATTAGGACAAATAAGTAATGTAATAGCCTTAAAAGTACAGTATAACCAGGTAATACAAAAGGCCCTTTAAATGTACAGTTGGATACAGGAGTCCCTGATACACCTTGTCCAACAGAAGTGCACCCTGTCACATCGTTACTTCGTAAAGTAACCGAACAGATAGCATAAGGCCGCTTTACACAGAAATAGTATACTGGCGGCAGTAACTAGTGCCTATAGTCAATTCTTTTTAGTGAGGCAGATTTGCACCGACTCGCAAGGGTGCCCTTTTAGCTCGGAAAAATTTCCTGATCGCTGATTGGTTAGAATTATCTTGTCCAACCAATCAGCGATCAGGAAACTTTTCAGAGCTAAAAGGGCACCGCTGCGAGTCAGTGCAAATCCGCCTCGCTAAAAAAAATTGACTATAGTGGCTATAGTCAATTCTTTTTAGTGAGGCAGATTTGCACCGACTCGTAAGGGTACCCTTTTAGCTCGTAAAAGTATCGCTGATTGGTTGGACAAGATAATTCTAACCAATCATATAAAAGGAAACTTTTCCGAGCTAAAAGGGCACCGCTGCGAGTCGGTGCAAATGCGCCTCATGAAAAAAAAAAAATTGAGTATAGTAAACTTTCCAGGATAGTAAGCTTTTGCATCGGGATAGTTTGCTGATGACAGTAAACTATCCCCGTGTAAACGGACCAATAGGAAGAGAGGATAGATGGTGGGCGGGGCAAAACACATGAACTCGCCGCGTATGAAGTGTTGTGGCTAGGTGCACTCCCTCAGAGAGAGGTGTACCAGGATTTCCTGTGACCAACTGTACCTGAGAAGGGACATCAATAACACGCAGAAAATTCTAATTTCGGCGTAGATGACGTTTCAAGTTG
>NC_090731.1:174155496-174162996 GCF_036898095.1 Palaemon carinicauda | reverse complement strand
TTCAACTCCTAAATTCAGTGATGGGCATCCTAATCGAATTTTGTTGTTGGAATTTTATAGGTTTTAAAGGCCGCTCATGAATGGCAGAGGCAAGGGAAAAGGATAATACCCTATCAGTAAATTGCCATATATCCATATTTTCAGCGCCCAATCCTCCTCTCCACACAAGCTAAGACCAGGGAGAGCCAGGCAATGGCTGCTGATGACTCAGTAGGTAGACCTATAGGTCCTCCCAAACCCCTCATCCTTAGTTCACAAGGATGGTGAGGTTGCAGAGACTACAAAAAAAATATCGAGTTTGAGCGGGACTTGATCTCCCGTCCAGCAGAACGACAGGCAGGGACGAAATGGGATACAACCCCGTACACATACGTACATGGTGAAATCACATATACGAAGCATTAGCGCTTCATCAAAAGTTAGAAATTCGGGATCAGACAGAAGGGAATTAGCCTAACTATCCGATAAAATGATTATCCTCTTTAGAGATCAATCGTCAAACCTCCTTTTCAAAGCAGATATCGTTTGGAATTAAAATCAAGACCCGATGCCTTTAACTTGTCAAAAAGGACGCTTCAAGGTCTAAATATTTTAAATTGTTGAATTATTTTGCTGTATATGAACTATATTATCAAGATGGAGATGGATGGGACATAATTTAAGAATAGAAGATGAGTTAGTACAGGATGTACCTGAATGGAAGCCATGGCTGATGACAAATTGGAGGGAGGTTGGATCTGAGAATTGGGTTGAGCTCAGACAGATGGCACAGAGAAAAGACAGATGGCGTGAATTCATTGGGGGCCTATGACAGAGGATTAAGTATATGAACTAGCATTAATATTATTATCATCATCAATATACTTTAAATCATTAAGTTTTACGAGGGCTACTGTTATATCGCTAATAACAGCACGGGCTGTCAAAGCAAATGTAATTACTAATACTTTACTTACTTACTTTGATGGCTGCTTTTCCGGTCCCACACAGCAGGGGAACCCCACTCTCTACAGGACCTCCACTGTCGTTTTACCTTGTTCGTTCAGGGTATTTAACGTTTCATATCGCGTATTGCTCATTTACGTACGTGTCTTGATAATTACTGTCAATGATTAGTCCTTATTACTTTTTCTTTGATTACTTTTTTCATATCATCAGTAAGGAGTTTTCATGACAGTAAATATAAAGTCATCTTTATATTTTCGCAATAGTTCGAGAGAGAGAGAGAGAGAGAGAGAGAGAGAGAGAGAGAGAGAGAGAGAGAGAGAGAGAGAGAGAGAGAGAGAGAGAGAATTCTTAACAATGAAAAAGTTCATGGACAATGTGCTTTATCACATCATCTTCCGCTTTGAAATCTACAATAATCCTCTCTGCAACGATAGATAATATAAAGATGATACAACACAAAATAATTAATGTTGAAATATGAAACACTATGGTCTCCAGTATACACTCCTAACGATACACAAACATTAAAACATTTCGTTTTTCATACCCAGAGAATAAAAAAAAATAAAAATAAAAAAAAAAAATAAAAAAATAAAAAATAAAACAATGAAGAAATATATTGGAAAATGGATGAAAAAAAAGAAAAAGTGTTGTACCAATCTAATCCGAGGCTTCGCCAATTGGCTTCCAAATTCATCAAGATTTACGTGGCTTATCTCAAGGAGAAAACGTGACCAAATAAAAGGAATTTTTTTAAAAAGAAAAACTTATTTAAGCAAATAATCCTCATTTTTATTTCTTTTGGCCAAAATGTGTTGTACTATGTTAGCGGGATTTAAAAGGTTTAAAGGCTGCTCATGAATGCAGAGGCAAGGGACAGTGACATTGCCCTATCGAGCAGGAAAATGCCCAAGAGACTGACCATACATACATATGATCAGCGCCCAAGCCCACTACCCAAGCTAGGACCCAGGAGGGCCAGGCAATAGCTGCTGATGACTCAGCAGATAGACTTATATGCTCCCCAAACCCCTCCATCCTTAGATCACAAGGATGGTGAGGTTGCAGCGACCAAAGAATCAGGTCCTCTGAAAGCTATCTAACTTTTATAAAGACATCTTTTGCTTTTATGGTTTTAAATTGAATATCATTTTACTCTTTACATATAACAAATGATATCAGCGTCAATGACCTTCGATGTTAGAATGCCAAAAAAAAAAAAAAAAAAAACTCCTAATCAATCAATCAATCTTAAGCTTGTACTTCACTCGTTCGTGTTAAGTGTATATATACATACAGTATATGCTATGTATCTAAAAGGAATTGCGGAACACGTGCAAAAAATGTAATTTGCAGTGTGTTTTACGATGACATGCCTCGAGCATACACGCAAAATCCTTTGCTAAAAGCTTCTATGGCGTGAGAATAACTATTCGGGCACCAAACCTATAATCAACAACCTGTGGTGAACATTCCTTTTAGCACAGACTACGTTTTAAACAAACTCAAATTTTTAAAAAATCAGAAACTCTTAAATTCAACTACCATCAGTCTATTCAGGTTTTAAATGATGGGGAATGATAAACAACTTATTATTATTATTATTATTATTATTATTATTATTATTATTATTATTATTATTATTAGCTAAGTTCAAACTCTATCTGGAAAAGCAGGATGTTATAAGCCCAAGAGCTCCAACAAGGAAAATAGCCCAGTGAGGAAAGAATAATATAGTATGCCTAATAGTACCCTCGATCAGGGGAACTGTAAACCAATACAACAGTGGAAGACCAAAGTACAGAGGGTATAGCACTACCCATGACGATAGAACAATGGTTTGATTTTGGAGTGTCTTCTCCTAGAAGAGCTGCTTACCATAGCTAACGAGTCTTTTCTACCCTTACCAAGAGGAAAGCAGAGACTGAATAACTACAGTACAGTAGTTAGCCCCTTGAGTGAAGAATTGTTTGGTTGGCTTAGAGTTGCCAGGTGTATGAGGAGTAAGATAGACCAGACTATTCGGTGTATGTGCAGGTAATGGAAAAAGAGCCGTAACCAGATTCAAAAACTGTATTACCTCTCTACAACTTACTCAACATTCACTATTTTTATTTTTTTTCAAATATATCCTTCACTGCATACTTGATATAAATATTGCTATATAAAGATTCCTTTTTTACTTATATTTCACTAATCAAACAAGAAAAAGGGAAGTGAGGTTTAGGAGCCAAGAAAATGGAAAGAAAATGGAACAAATATATAGAAATAAACTGCAAGACAACAATACCGATATTTAAAATAATCTAGATTAAAACATTTTCGCTATAAGGTAAATTCACTCAAACGTTTACACAGAGAGAACACGGGCACAAAATGGTCACATTAAGACCTATTTTTAATTACAGTTAATGATCAAACAATAAAGTTTAAAAGACTTAATTAACAAACAAGCCTTACAGCAGGAGCAGCTTTGTGCCTGGTAGTCACATGTTTCACAATAAACAATCAAAAACATCTAACGTAAATTCAAACATGTGACAGATGACGAACGCATCCAAATATAATACAGTCTGTCCTCAATACTTAAGCATATGAGGATATCAACTGAATTCAACAATGTACAATGCGACCTAGATATCATTTTTCTTATTTTTCTTTTGTACATGAAAGGAAGATATTGGGGTAATGACTACACAGAAGAATAAATTCTATTCAGGGAAGGCTTATTAGAACTACTAAAATATAGAAATGTAGGATGGGATATGTCGTCTAGGTGATGGTTGACTTATGGTAAGATAAGTAATAATAAAATGTAAACATCTCCCATATATAATAAAGATAATATATATATATATATATATATATATATATATATATATATATATATATATATATATATATGCATATATACATGCATGATATATATACACACATATACTGGGTGTATATATATATATATATATATATATATATATATATATATATATATATATATATATATATATATATATATATATATATATATATATATATATATATATATATATATATATATCCACGGTCACTCTCAGCTCTCCCCGTCTCTCGGAAAGGGAAGAGGGAATAATCATACCCTGATGATAGGGGGTTGCGTATGTGTGCATATACGAGTAAATCTAGATATTTAACCTTTATATTCGACGGGTCGCGTGCACTTGTGTTAATATATCCACAGTGGTTACACAGATTAGCCAGTCTGGTGGTCAGTCAGTGTAAAAGTCAATCCTGTATCGAACTTGGGATATCTACAATTGTTAGAGGACTCCACGGCGGTCCACGCTGGAATTTTGGGCGGCACTGTATCGATGAAACTGATTGTATAAAGCCCATCGTGTTAATCCATCAGTAGAATCCAACGGGGACGTGACAGGCCTGCTTTGTGCCATCAATTCCATAAAGTCGTTAGGCCGCTGGAGACCTAACAGATTAATCTAAGACATCTGAGGATACCAAAAAGGTGTCTTCCTTCTTTTCGTTCCATGGGGGCCTGGCCCAGACTCCCCATCCATGGGGTAGGGGGGGGGGAGGTGAAGAATGCAATCATAGCTCTTGGTAGTTCAAACCCAGAATAAGACAACGCCATTTCTAGTTGTTCAGTCGAACAGTATTTCCAGAGGAAACTGAAGACGTATTCCAAATGCTTCGATAATATGGATTTGACAATAATAATAATAATAATAATAATAATAATAATAATAATAATAATAATAACAATAATAATGATGATAATAAAATCTTTAATAATAACAACCATTTTAATAAATATACTACTACTACTACTACTACTACTACTACTACTAATAATAATAATAATAATTTCAGTAACTTTAAGCAACATGCGGTGTGAAATACTGAATGCCTTGGATTATATACGATAAAATAAATCATAAAATGTCCTGTATAGGACCAGAAAAGGAGCCCGTAAAGTTAAAGTTAGAAAAGTAGCGCTTAAAGTTAAAACCTAGAAAAGCAGCCCTTAAAGTTAAAATTCAGAAAAGCAGCCCTTAACGTTAGAGTTAGGAAAGCAGCCCGTAAAGTTAAAAATAGAAAAGCAGCCCTTGAAGTTAAAATTTAAAAAAACAGCCCTTAAAGTTGAAGTTACAAAAGCAGCTTGAGTTAATGTCAGAGAAGCAGCCCTTAAAGTTAAAATTTAGGAAAAAAAAAACAACCCTTAAAGTTAGGAAAGCAGGCTTTAAAGTTAAAGTTAGAAAACCAGCCCTTAAAGTTAAAAAAGCAGGCCTTAAAGTTAAAATTTAGAAAAACAACCCATAAAGTTAGAAAAACCGGCCTTAAAGGTAAAATGTAGGAAAGCAGCCGTTAAAATTGATGTTAGATAAACAGCCGTTAAAAGTTATAATTTAGAAAAGCAGCCCTTAAAGTTAAAGTTAGAAAAGCAGCCCATAGAATTAAAGTTAGAAAAGCAGCCCTTAAAAATAAAATTAAATGCTAACTTTATGTCAAAAGACCAGCCAATCGAACGAGGAAGACAGTCGTACACGTGTTCATGGCCACGTCCCACTTTGAGGACTCCCATCAATCAAGGACACCTCGCCATCAATCCTCCAAGATGTCACATGTTTTACCCGACCGCCCTACATTATAGCGAAGGACGTTTTTGGAGTGGCCACTTAACGACTCCTTTGTTGGCTAAGGCGCTCGAGGGGAAATCCTCCAGGATGCTGATCTATTCTGCTTTTGTCAATTTGCGTCATGCCCGCCTACGGTCATTAAGATACATCGATGGCTTCGAGGGTGGAGCTGCTACATCATTTCCATGTCTTTTAGGATTCCCGTCTGAAGGACTTGCGTATAACTATTATATTTTCAAAATGAATGTGGCGAAGGAAAATGCGAATATCATCGTACTTCAAAAGTTCGAAATTGCAGCAAATGGTTTTAACACTTCGAACTTGCAGCCAATGTTTCAAAGAGTTCGAACTTGCGGCAAATATTTTTAATAGTTCAAATTTGCAGCAAATGTTTTTCACAGTTCAAACTTACAGCAAATGTTTTAAACGGTTGGAACTTGCAACCAATGTTTTTAGCAGTTCGAAATTGCAGTAAATGTTTTTAACAGTTCGAACTTGCAGAAAATGTTTTTAACTCTAGGAACATGCAGCAAGTGTTTTTAAACAGTTCGAACCATCGTACTTCAAAAGTTGGAACTTGCAGCAAATGTTTTTAACAGTTCGAACTTGCAGTAAATTATTTTAACAGTTCGAACCATCGTGCTCCAAAAGTTCAAACTTGCAGCCAATGTTTTAAACAGTTCGAACTTGCAGCAAATGTTTTCAACAGTTCGAACTTGCAGCAAATGTTTTTAACAGTTCGAACTTGCAGCAAACGATTTTAACAGTTCGAACCATCGTGCTCCAAAAGTTCAAACTTGCAGCCAATGTTTTAAACAGTTCGAACTTGCAGCAAATGTTTTCAAAAGTTCGAACTTGCGGCAAATGTTTTTAACAGTTCGAACTTGCAGAAAATGATTTTAACAGTTCGAACCATCGTGCTTCTAAAGTTCGAACTTGCAGCCAATATTTTAAACAGTTCGAACTTGCAGAAAAAGTTTTTAACACTTCGAATTTGCAGTAAATATTTTTTAACAGTTCGATCTTGGAGAAAATGGTTTTCAACAGTTGAACTTGCAGCAAACGGTTTTTAACATTTCGAACTTTCGACAAATGTTTTTAACAATTTGAACTTGCAGCAAATGTTTTTATGTTGAACAGGCTGACATGTCTTTTTATTGTTTATATATGAAAGATCGATTCGAATGTTGTTACTATTCTTACATTATCTTATCTTAATTGTTCATAACTTCTCTTGTAGTTTATTTATTTTCTTGTTTCTGTTCCTCTTAGGGTATTTTTCCCTGTTGGAGCCCTTGGGCATTTAGCATCCTGCTTTTCCAACTAGCGTTGTAGCTTAGCTAATAATAATAATAATAATAATAATAATAATAATAATAATAATAATAATAATTGTTGGAGCCCTTGGCATTTAGCATACTGCGTTTACAACTAGGGTTGTAGCTTAGCTAATAATAATAATAATAATAATAATAATAATAATAATAATAATAAATATGACAAAAGAGACCAGTAAATGAAAGTAGTACCCAAGGTTTAGGATTCAATTTACAAGAACTGCTTTCTAGGCCATTGGTCTAGTCCAAGTGGGGTGTTTTTAGACTGTAATAGAGAGACGAGAGGGATACAACTAAACTTTACTAACCAGACAACGAGCTTATAAACAATGACTTGCGAACAAGAACGTCACAAAAAATCAATCAAAATAAAACATGAGCTAGCAAGCTTACATAGGTTGGCTTATCATAAGTGCAGGGATGAGCAAGCGATAAGACAAAAAAAGCAATATCGTTAGCGTATGAACGTGTATGAAATACGTGCGGTACAGTCTTAGATATACAAGGAAAGTTTATAATGGAATAAGAGCACTAGAGAAAAAAAGCAACTCTTCACTGTTAACGTGTATTAAATACGTACGGTA
>NC_090731.1:174137996-174152996 GCF_036898095.1 Palaemon carinicauda | reverse complement strand
ATGCCAGATGTCTGGACTTCGGATAACATATGTTCGATTCCAGGTTTACCTAACTGGGGATGGTAGGATGTCGAAACTCACGATGAATCCCAAACTTCCTCAGGTAAACTATTCGTCCTAACAAAGTCGAGCATCATCGTTAGTATGACTGTGACAACAGAAACGATCTTTATACGTGTACCAACCGTGCGTCATACGATCGTACATAGTTCATTTTGTGTATATATTATGCTTGTATTTTCGCTCTTCCCTCGCGCTAAAATGAACCAGATTAAACATGTCTGCTTTTCTCCTCTGTAACAGTGTCTGTTTTTTTAAACAAGAAATTTCATGTTTAAAAAATCAGACACCGTTACAGAGGAGAAAAACAGACACTGTTACAGAGGAGAAAAACAGACACTGTTACAGAGGAGAAATACAGACACTGTTACAGAGGAGAAAAGCAGACATGTTTAAAAAACAGACACTGTTACAGAGGAGAAAAACAGACACTGTTACAAAGGAGAAAAGCAGACATGTTTAATCTGGTTCATTTTAGTGCGAGGGAAGAACGAAGATACAAGCATAATATATACACATAATTAACTATGTACGATCGTGTGACACACGGTTGGTACATACGATATGACTTGGAAGGTTTAAAAGGTTTAAAGGTCGCTCATGATTGGCAGGGGCAAGGGACAGGATAATGTCCTAGAGACTGACCATATATAGATATGTTCAGCACCCAAGCACCCTATCCATCAAGCTAGGACCAGGGAGGGTCAGGCAATGGCTGCTGATTATGAGCATCTTAACTGTCCCAATTTCCTCAAAAATATAATGGTTATACCTTAGCTGGTAATAATAACAATAACAACAACAATAATAACAACAATAATAATAATAATAATAATAATAATAATAATAATAATAATATTAATAATAATCATTTTTGTCCATCAGGTGCTGAGTCCTTCTTGTACTCAGTAGAGTGCACACCTTATTTCTCAACTTTTTGCACGACCTTGACCTTTGACCTTAACATGTATTCATGGCCGTAGATTTTCATACACTCAAATATGAACCAAGTCTCTATGACGATGATGTTCAAACTTATGGCTGATTACGTGAATCGGACATTTTGCTTGACCGTGACTTTGACCTTTGACTTTGACCTTCCAAGATTTAATCATTTCCAGCTTTTTACATAACAGTTAATCCCTGCAAGTATCATTACTCTACGATTAAAATTGTGGCCAGGAAGCTATTCACAATCACACATGCAAACAAACACAAAAACAGAGGGTAAAATATAACCTTCCAACTTCGTTGGCGGGGGTAAAAATATGAAAATGAAAAATATTTAACAAATCACCATTTCTTAGATATCAACTTGTCTAGGTTTGTAGCGACTCAAGAGACCTAAATGAATCCTGCGTAGGGTTTAATGCACTTACCATAATGTAATTCCCCTTTACATTACTCCCAAGATAGATTGACCTGGATATTACGAACTATTTGTAGCTTTAAATTTTACGGTATGAAAGTCACGTGTGTCAGAGACAAAACTAAAAAAAAAAAACGGCGAGGGAGCGAGTGAGCGCACACACATTATATATATATATATATATATATATATATATATATATATATATATATATATATATATATATATATATATATATTGTTACAAGCCCTAATTACCGATGAGACCTGATGTCGTAAAATTAGAGGCAGCCCCAAAATGTGCAATGTCAAAATTGAACATGAAAGGAAAAAGTAACTAAAGGCTTGCAAACATCATAAAGATTTATTATATAATTATAATTTAAATAATACTTAAAGAACTCAATTCTCAAGCTGAATACTCAAAAATTTAATGTATTCACCAATTGAAACAAATGTATTTATAACCTAAGAAAAATTAAACTTAAAGCAAAACACTAACGTAACACAAATAAGAAACATGAGGAATGGTGTGTGAATATCCGTATACCCACAAATACATGATAAAATCAACACTCGTAAATAATTATAACAAAGTCATAAATAAATCCAACACTCAAACAAATAACATATTACAAAATATACTCAAGAGGCAGGTGCAGATGTATAAGTCCGTGCAGTACAAAAAGATGATCCTCAGCCGAGTACAAAGGCAAGAACAGAACTAAAGATATGAAAAACTTGGGTAACAAACATAACCTTCGATGAAGGAACTACGGTGGCGTGACGGGTACTTCAGCCAATCACAAGCAGAGTAAGTCGAGCCACGAGGTGAAGAAACTACGATTGTTAAAAATCGTAACCAGGCCGGCAACGTAAGCGGTAGTTGAAGAGCGTTAAAACTGTTATGTCGGAGTCATGAGACCTCCCCCCTAGAGACCTCGTACATCTGTAAGGTGGAAGAGGTTAAGATCCCCTATTTGTCGAGGGTCCTCTTGATAAAGCGTCTGCGATGACGTTCTCTGATCCTTTCACGTGGTTAATGATAAGTTGGTAAGGCTGAAGCATTAAAGACCATCTCATTAATCTTTGGTTATGATTTTTCATCTTCTGAAGGAACCGAAGCGGGTTGTGATCCGTATATATTTCAAGAGGATACCTTTGATCTTGAATATAACAGGCAAACTTTTGCAGGGCAAGCATCAATGCGAGACATTCCTTTTCTATCACACTATATGATTTCTGATGTTTTTTCAACTTAGCTGAATAGTAGCACACAGGATGGAGGGTATCAAAGTTGACATCACGTTGCATAAGGACTGCACCCACTCCTTGATCGCTGGCATCTATGTAAAGCAGGAAAGGTTTATCCATACTAGGTGTACAGAGAACTGGGTTACTGGAGAGAAATGCCTTTAGCTGATGGAAGGCTTTCTCACACTCATCTGTCCACTTGAACAGTACGTTTGAGCTAGTGAGGGTCGTAAGTGGGGCAGCTACTGCAGAGAAGTTAGGGCAGAAACGGCGATAAAAACCACACATACCCAGGAAGCGCTGTATTTCCCTTCTAGTCGTTGGACGAGGGAAATTGAGAATGGCTTCTATATTCGCTTCCTTAGGCCGAGTTTGACCTTGACCCACCACATGTCCGAGGTAAGTCACCGTACCCTGGCCGAAGGAAGATTTGAGCAAGTTTATGGTGAGACCACTTTCATCCAGGCGTTGCAGTAGATTTGATAGACGTTGCAGGTGATTGTTCCAAGTGTCTGAAATTATCAAAATATCGTCTAAGTACACATAAGTCCCTTCTAAATCCCTAGTAATGAAGTTCATAAGCCTTTGAAAGGTTGCTGGGGCAGAATTAAGACCAAAAGGCATACGGGTATATTGAAATAGACCATCAGGGGTTATAAAAGCTGATATTTCCTTAGAGTTTTCAGTGAGGGGAATTTGATAGTAACCTTTTTGTAAATCTATTTTAGATACAAACTTAGCTTGGCCAACAGAATCTATTATAGTATCAATTAGAGGCAATGGGTAAGAGTCAGGGATGGTTAAATCATTAAGTTTCCTGTAGTCTGTGCAAAGTCTGAAACGTCCTCCAGGTTTTGGGGCGAGTAGACAAGGCGAAGCCCATGGACTGCAGCTGTGTTCTGCTAGGCCATGTTCGAGCAGAAAGTTTACTTCATCTCGCATGACTTTCCTCCTTTCTGGACTCAGACGATACGGTGGCTGTTTGACAGGGAGAGAACCAAATTTTAGACGGATGTTATGTTCTATCAAATTACATTTCCCTACGGCATCACTCAACACATTAGGAAATTGTTTGAATAGGTTGGCCAAGTCCCTAAGCTGAGACTCTGATAAATGTGTTAGAGATCCTTCCAGATCTTCTATAATATTACTGTTGGTCGTAATAGGGTTCGGTATATATTCATCAGACGCTTCAATTGGTTTGTCAGAATTTGTTATACATAGATTAATTTTTGAACCAGCCTCATCCGATGTTCTCTTTAAATCTTCTTTTAATAAATTTATGTGATATTTCTGAGTCTTCTTCCGTTTATCTGGAGTAGAGATTAAATAGTTATTTGACTTTAAATTATCAATTACGGTATAAGGACCTTGATATTTAGGTGAAAGAGGAGATCCTGGTATAGGCATTAAAACTAACACCTCATCTCCAGGCTGAAACTGTCTGACTTTAGCGGATTTATCAAAGTGAGCTTTCATAGATGCTCGACTCTCCTTTAAGTATTCTTTAGCTAATTTTCTTACTTTAGATAACCTCTCTTTCAAGTTGTTCATATATGTCTGCACATTAACCTTTGAGGATTCTGAATCAAAGTCACTGGCTAGCAAATGATCTTTTGCAATTTTTAAGGGACCCCTGATCTCTCTACCAAACAGCAACTCAAAAGGAGAAAATCCCAAAGATTCTTGCTTACATTCTCTAACTGCAAATAATAAAAAGTCAAGACCTTCATCCCAATCGTTTGAACTTTCTAAACAGTAACGTTTCAGCATGGATTTAAGGGTTTGGTGGAATCTCTCTAAAGCTCCTTGAGACTCAGGGTGGTATACAGAAGAGTTTACAGTAAGCACACTTAATTCTTTTAGTACCTCTCTAAAAAGATCCGAAGTGAAATTAGTTCCTTGGTCAGATTGCAAAACCTTGGGAATACCAAAATTTGAGAAGGTGTGTAGTAAGTTAGTAGCTATATTCTTAGCAGAAATGTTCTTGAGAGGTATAGCTATAGGAAATCTGGTTGATGTACACATGATAGTAAGGATGTATTTATTCCCTTTGCGAGTGGAAGGAAGTGGACCAACACAATCTATTAGTATTTTCTCAAAGGGTTCCTCTAATACAGGGATAGGAATGAGCGGAGCAGGAGGAATAGATTGATTGGGTTTACCTATAACTTGGCAAATGGGACAAGATTTTATATATTCTGTAACACTTTTCTTCATACCTGGCCAAAAGTAATGTATTTGGAGCTTTTGATAAGTTTTCTTTATACCTAAATGTCCATTGAGACCATCATGAGCCAAAGAAACAATTTCACTTCTCAAAGAGGATGGAATTACTATCTGAAATTCATCGGCCCAATCTTGTTCTTGAGCTAAGTGGCTAGGTCTAAATAATCTCATGAGAATGCCTTCATGAAGGTAAAACCCTGGCTTTTCTTTAACTTCTGTAATGTGGGAAGCTACCTCTGACCAACATTGGGTCAAAGTAGGGTCAGACTTCTGAGCTGCAATTAAGGAATCTTTTGACATCTTTATTTCTTTAATGTTAGGTAAAGGCACAGATTTAATTCTAGTCTGACGAGACTTTGACCTAGTGGTTACACAAACAGGGAAAAGATCAGGCTGAGAGGATTCAATATTTTGAGTAGGGTTATTTTCCAAAGGATGATCTACTACAACTGGACATGGAACAGTAAGTTTCCCAGCAATATCATTTCCTAGTAAAAAGTTAATTCCAGGGACCGGTAAATTTTGTGTTACTCCTACTTTTATTTTTCCGGATACAAGTGGAGACTTAAGATACAATTCCGTGAGGGGAATGGTGGAAATTGAAGAGAGATCACAAATTACTACCTTTTCATTTAGAAAGAATTTCTCTAAGTTAGGGATTACTGTATTAAGCATTATACTTTGAGCAGAACCGGTGTCTCTTAGAATGTTGACAGGATATTCTACATTATTTAGAGTTACTGTGCCTGTCATTTTGAAATCTTCAAAAACATCTATGCAAGGAGGGTGAGCAGCTACGTTAGATGTGGGCTTATTAAATGGGAGCTGAGATTTTACTGAAGTTTTGGAAGCCTTATTAGGGTCATAATATTTAGAGTGTTTACAGTGGGGACTCCAGCATTCCGTAATGTGATGACCAGATTTCTTACAAAAACTGCATATTATTTTAGTTTGGTATTTATCACTACTACTATTCCCATCCTGAGTCTCTGAAACTACAGATGAGGCAGGTTTTACAGGAACTGTCCTTTTATCAGACTTAGGATTAACTTTGTGTACCAAGGAATATACATCAGCACAATTTGCTGCCTCTTTCAATTGGGTTTCACCTCTATCTTCTAGGTGAAGCTTAACATTCAGAGGGATTTTCCTTTTGAACTCTTCATATACTAATAAGTTAACTAACTGATCGAAAGTGGTGACATTACTCGAGAACAGCCATTTATGAAAATACCGTAACTTCTCTGTAGCAAATTCAACATAAGTCTGAGATGGAGTTTTAATTAAATTACGGAAATTTTGTCTATAGCCCTCAGGTGTAATAGTGTAAGCATTTAGGATAGAAGTCTTAACAAAATCATAGTCTTGGCAGTCTTGTAATGATAGAGTAGAATATACGATCGAGGCTTTACCTTTAAAGTTTGTGCTAACTAGCCAAGTCCAAGAGGGTCTGGGCCATTCTAATTGAATTGCTGTCTTCTCAAAATTCCTAAAATAACTTTCAGGGTCATCTTCATTAAATTGAGGAACTAGCTGTGCTTGTTGGGCAATGTTAAACTTCTTATTAGGAGTACCTTGGATAATTGAACGGTCATGAGTCCGAGCCTCTAGTTCTGCTAACCTAACTTCTCTCTCTATTTCTAGCTTCCTTGCTTCGAATTGTATTTGTGCTAACTTCAACTCTCTCTCTATCTGTAATTTCTGTATTTCTACATTAGCAATACTCTTTTGCACGGAAGGTGCATCAGTCCCTAGTGACAATTTCTGATCATGAATTTTATCAATAAATTCTTCGGTACTAGATAATGAGTGTCTATCCTGCTCCTGGTCTTTATCATCTAACAATGTCACAGATTCTGGCAAAATTAATCCCTGTTCTACCAAACCATCTATAGCTGTAGTCATAAGGTCTCGTAAGGTCATGGAAGATGTGAACGAAATCTTAAAGTACATAAGGATAAACTTCCATTCATCTTTACTTAAAGTGAATTTACACAAGTATGTAAAATCTGGCTTAGAGCAAAAGGCATGGACATCAAATTCACTCATTGTAACAGCAAGAAAATTCCTCTGAAGGATTGAGTGTTGGTTACAGGTTAAATATACAATACACAAATTGAATACAAAAGGTATTAAGTACAGGTGAAGCTGTATTATCACTACGTTCAGTGATGAGGTAATATTCAATGATGATTCAATATAAGATTCAAGCAAGATTCATTTCAAGATTCAGGCTGGCTTGTTGCCTCAAGTGCAAGATACAAACATTAACTACCACAAGTTAATAGCAAGTTGTAAAGATTCTAGGAACACTTGACAGTTTAAGTTCTAGATAAGATTCTAATGTCTAATTAAAGTCAAATCTATTAAGGATTCTTGGTTTAAAGAGTCTAGTCAATGTGACTTCAGTGGAAATAAAAGGTCATCCGAGTTCTGTATTATGTGTCACAAGACAAAGTGTTGATGACCTAAGAAGAATTAAGGATCGGCATAGGATTACAAAGTACTAACACTTCTGTATAACAGCACAAACGATTAAGTTACTATCACAAAAAGGCAAGGTGAATTGATATACCTATATAAGTGCACATGGAAAATTATCCCGGACAGGCCCCCATATGTTACAAGCCCTAATTACCGATGAGACCTGATGTCGTAAAATTAGAGGCAGCCCCAAAATGTGCAATGTCAAAATTGAACATGAAAGGAAAAAGTAACTAAAGGCTTGCAAACATCATAAAGATTTATTATATAATTATAATTTAAATAATACTTAAAGAACTCAATTCTCAAGCTGAATACTCAAAAATTTAATGTATTGACCAATTGAAACAAATGTATTTATAACCTAAGAAAAATTAAACTTAAAGCAAAACACTAACGTAACACAAATAAGAAACATGAGGAATGGTGTGTGAATATCCGTATACCCACAAATACATGATAAAATCAACACTCGTAAATAATTATAACAAAGTCATAAATAAATCCAACACTCAAACAAATAACATATTACAAAATATACTCAAGAGGCAGGTGCAGATGTATAAGTCCGTGCAGTACAAAAAGATGATCCTCAGCCGAGTACAAAGGCAAGAACAGAACTAAAGATATGAAAAACTTGGGTAACAAACATAACCTTCGATGAAGGAACTACGGTGGCGTGACGGGTACTTCAGCCAATCACAAGCAGAGTAAGTCGAGCCACGAGGTGAAGAAACTACGATTGTTAAAAATCGTAACCAGGCCGGCAACGTAAGCGGTAGTTGAAGAGCGTTAAAACTGTTATGTCGGAGTCATGAGAATATATATATATATATATATACATTGTGTATATATATACACATATATATATATATACATATATATATATATATATATATATATATATATATATATATATATATATATATATATATATATATATATATTATACAGAGAGAGAGAGAGAGAGAGAGAGAGAGAGAGATTTCAGAATAACATGGCAAAATGCATTTAAGTTTCTCCATTTATTATTTGATATTGATACGTTTCGATCCACTTCGTAAACCTTCTTAGTGATGGAATTAACTTTCAATATAGAGGCATTGGTGGTGAAAATTTTTATTAAAAATTACATGGTAATTCCGAAACTGACAAAAATTGATGAATGAAAACTTTAGAAATTATATATATATATATATATATATATATATATATATATATATATATATATATATATATATATATATATATATATATATAATGTGTGTGTGTGTTTCTTTAGGTTCACGGCGTTAGCCTTTGGTTACAGAAATAATTCTATTCTTTTAAGAAGTGATTGCTAATTTTAGTATATTTTAATTCCTTTTATATAAGGGTTCAGATAAAATTATCATTAATCAGTTCTATAAAGTGAAGTAAAAGGAAATTTTATATTATTTAGAAATTCCAGAAGTCCTATTAAGATTATGAGGATATAAACGGAGTATATGCTTGTGGTGGTGGTTGTAATATAATTGTGTTTTTTCTTTTTTTTACAGGCTCTAAACATGAGTGATAAACCACAAGTTGCTGAAGAAGCTAATTGTCAAAGGCAGGAGTCTATCAATTGGAAGCAGTCTGGTGCTGAAAGGGAAGAGTTGGTGGAGCATCCCGGATAGACTCCTACTAGCGTCTGCTGGGAATAGTAGAAAACACGTCCAGTGTCAATGATAGTAACTACACTGGAGGAGAAAAAAAAAAACGCGATTCTCCGCAGAAAAATGTACTGTTGTCAACCGTAATTCAGTTAAAAACAAACGACCGTATTTTCTACCCTATTTTGTTATTATATTTTACGGGTTGGTGACCGTAATATCACTCCTTTACGTAAATACATCCTTTTGTAAAACAGTAAATACCCAGCAACAATTGGTCCAGGACTTTTACCGTTATTTTCTACGGCAAATTTTCAAGTGCATGTTGAAGTCCAACGAGTACTGCAAAGCTGTACAAAGAACAAAGTTTACAAAGTAGGCAGTCTATCATCGTAGTTGCTATGCAAATACAATTAGCAAAGACCAAATCAAACGTGACTGAGACTGTCATGCACATACATCAACTACTGGTTGTGGTGGCCGATGTGGTAACGTCCCTGACTAGTGAACGTCGACTGGGGTTCGAGTCCCGCTCAAACTTGTCGGTTTCTTCGGACGCTGCAACCTCACCATCCTTGTGAGCTAAGGATTGGGTGTGGGGGGGGGGGGGGTTGAGCCTGTATGTCTATCTGCTAAGTCATCAGCAGCCATTGCATGGCCCTTCTTGATCTTTGCTTGGGTAAAGAGGGGGCTTGGGCGCTGATCATATGTATGAATATATGGTCAGTCTCTAGGGCATTGTCCTGCTTGATAGGGCAATTACATTGTCCCTTGCCTTTGCTATTCATGAGCGACCTTTGAACTGGCCTCCACACTGTCAAGAAACGTGGACAGAAAAGTTAGCACTGAAATGGACGAATCAGGAATATCAACATTTAGCTCTTCACCACCATTAACGAGGATTATTACTTGTCCACTGCATAAGAAGCAATGTTTCTTCTGTCAGAAAGATAATGATGAGGTGGTCTAACAGATGAGGAAAGTCCACCAGGGAAATCTTTTAAAACAGCTGTTGAAAGATCCAATAATGACACACTAAAATTTATACTAACTCCTAACTACTAATTCCTACTTTACCAGTATATTGAGTAAATTACATGAGAAAATTGATGAGATATTGTGGCCAAAGTGAACAAAAAAAAAGTCTATTTAAAGACAGAACACATGCATTTTACCAGGAAATGCAAATTCAATTGATATACATATATATAAATATATATATATATATATATATATATATATATATATATATATATACATATATGTATATATATATATATATATATATATATATATATATATATATATATATATATATATATATATATATATATATATATATATATATATAAACATGCAGGATAAAGCGTGTTTTCACATGGACAGCGAGAAACCAGCACCAATGGAAAAAGAACAGGCTGTAAAGAACCCTTGCTACATTGAGCAAATCTACTCAAGCTGATCAACCTCACTGATATCAAAACATAGAACCAAACATACTTATCTATGAAAAATATCGAAACCACATATATCCACATGCTTGGCACAGAGGGTTTGAAAAATCACCATTTCTTGGATGTAGATGAACTATCAAAGAGAGTGACAAAAAGAAAAGATTCTGAATGGATGTCATACCTGAAGTACAGATTTTAAAATATAGAAGAAAGTCAGATGTTCTCTAGTCTCCAGAGGCGTGTGAGAAAAGCATTTTTTCATTCTGCTACAGAGAATCATGGTGATAAAGAGCTCACCAAACAGGCAATCTACAGATCTATAGAGTAGCACAGGTGATAAGGAAAAGGTTCACAAACTTTACCAAGACGACCAAGGAGCAAATGTTTTTATGTTGACCAGGCTGACATGAGTCTTTTTATAGTTTATATATGACATATCTGTCTTTGACGTTGTTAATAGTTTATATAGGACATATCTGTTTTGACGTTGCCACTGTTTTTAGAATGATTTATTGTTAATTTATTCTCATTATTTATCTATTTCCTTATTTCCTTTTCTTCCCAGTTGGAGCCCTTGGGCTTATACCATCTTGCTTTTCCAACTAGGGTTGTAGCTTGGCTAATAATAATAATAATAATAATAATAATAATAAGAGTTCACAAGTGACATTCATGAACTTCCAGCTGAACTGTATACCACAACCATCTGGATCATGAAAAGCCTTGCGGACAGCAGAGAAATGTGTGTATACTAAATGGAAAAAGAGAGCGAAGGCAAGTAAGGTAAAGGTATAGGTTTCAGATTCAGTTTAATCAGAAGAGATGCTCACCAGAACGTCAGCTGGGCAATCCCAACCCTCCACACTGTGGTGGCAAACCACAGCACTGGCCTCCCCAGTAAACAACTTGAATTCTCGATCCCGGGCTGGGATCGATCTGCTGCCATGCAAATGCTAGGCGAACACGTTATCACTGTACTAGCCGGGGGGAAAAATAAAACAATATAAATCAAAATAAAATAAATGGACTAAATTCCACAAATATCACCAAATAATCTCAAACTCATCATTATTCACATATCAACAATCCAACATTTACATAAAAAAGAAAATATACAGGTGAAGCTGTATTATCACTACGTTCAGTGATGAGGTAATATTCAATGATGATTCAATATAAGATTCAAGCAAGATTCATTTCAAGATTCAGGCTGGCTTGTTGCCTCAAGTGCAAGATACAAACATTAACTACCACAAGTTAATAGCAAGTTGTAAAGATTCTAGGAACACTTGACAGTTTAAGTTCTAGATAAGATTCTAATGTCTAATTAAAGTCAAATCTATTAAGGATTCTTGGTTTAAAGAGTCTAGTCAATGTGACTTCAGTGGAAATAAAAGGTCATCCGAGTTCTGTATTATGTGTCACAAGACAAAGTGTTGATGACCTAAGAAGAATTAAGGATCGGCATAGGATTACAAAGTACTAACACTTCTGTATAACAGCACAAACGATTAAGTTACTATCACAAAAAGGCAAGGTGAATTGATATACCTATATAAGTGCACATGGAAAATTATCCCGGACAGGCCCCCATATGTTACAAGCCCTAATTACCGATGAGACCTGATGTCGTAAAATTAGAGGCAGCCCCAAAATGTGCAATGTCAAAATTGAACATGAAAGGAAAAAGTAACTAAAGGCTTGCAAACATCATAAAGATTTATTATATAATTATAATTTAAATAATACTTAAAGAACTCAATTCTCAAGCTGAATACTCAAAAATTTAATGTATTGACCAATTGAAACAAATGTATTTATAACCTAAGAAAAATTAAACTTAAAGCAAAACACTAACGTAACACAAATAAGAAACATGAGGAATGGTGTGTGAATATCCGTATACCCACAAATACATGATAAAATCAACACTCGTAAATAATTATAACAAAGTCATAAATAAATCCAACACTCAAACAAATAACATATTACAAAATATACTCAAGAGGCAGGTGCAGATGTATAAGTCCGTGCAGTACAAAAAGATGATCCTCAGCCGAGTACAAAGGCAAGAACAGAACTAAAGATATGAAAAACTTGGGTAACAAACATAACCTTCGATGAAGGAACTACGGTGGCGT
The DNA here is from genome assembly GCF_036898095.1 of Palaemon carinicauda. Taxonomy (NCBI): domain Eukaryota; kingdom Metazoa; phylum Arthropoda; class Malacostraca; order Decapoda; family Palaemonidae; genus Palaemon; species Palaemon carinicauda. The sequence continues at coordinate 174,140,372 of NC_090731.1, read as the reverse complement.
GACGGGTACTTCAGCCAATCACAAGCAGAGTAAGTCGAGCCACGAGGTGAAGAAACTACGATTGTTAAAAATCGTAACCAGGCCGGCAACGTAAGCGGTAGTTGAAGAGCGTTAAAACTGTTATGTCGGAGTCATGAGAATATATATATATATATATATACATTGTGTATATATATACACATATATATATATATACATATATATATATATATATATATATATATATATATATATATATATATATATATATATATATATATATATTATACAGAGAGAGAGAGAGAGAGAGAGAGAGAGAGAGAGAGATTTCAGAATAACATGGCAAAATGCATTTAAGTTTCTCCATTTATTATTTGATATTGATACGTTTCGATCCACTTCGTAAACCTTCTTAGTGATGGAATTAACTTTCAATATAGAGGCATTGGTGGTGAAAATTTTTATTAAAAATTACATGGTAATTCCGAAACTGACAAAAATTGATGAATGAAAACTTTAGAAATTATATATATATATATATATATATATATATATATATATATATATATATATATATATATATATATATATATATATATATATATATATATATATATATATATATAATGTGTGTGTGTGTTTCTTTAGGTTCACGGCGTTAGCCTTTGGTTACAGAAATAATTCTATTCTTTTAAGAAGTGATTGCTAATTTTAGTATATTTTAATTCCTTTTATATAAGGGTTCAGATAAAATTATCATTAATCAGTTCTATAAAGTGAAGTAAAAGGAAATTTTATATTATTTAGAAATTCCAGAAGTCCTATTAAGATTATGAGGATATAAACGGAGTATATGCTTGTGGTGGTGGTTGTAATATAATTGTGTTTTTTCTTTTTTTTACAGGCTCTAAACATGAGTGATAAACCACAAGTTGCTGAAGAAGCTAATTGTCAAAGGCAGGAGTCTATCAATTGGAAGCAGTCTGGTGCTGAAAGGGAAGAGTTGGTGGAGCATCCCGGATAGACTCCTACTAGCGTCTGCTGGGAATAGTAGAAAACACGTCCAGTGTCAATGATAGTAACTACACTGGAGGAGAAAAAAAAAACGCGATTCTCCGCAGAAAAATGTACTGTTGTCAACCGTAATTCAGTTAAAAACAAACGACCGTATTTTCTACCCTATTTTGTTATTATATTTTACGGGTTGGTGACCGTAATATCACTCCTTTACGTAAATACATCCTTTTGTAAAACAGTAAATACCCAGCAACAATTGGTCCAGGACTTTTACCGTTATTTTCTACGGCAAATTTTCAAGTGCATGTTGAAGTCCAACGAGTACTGCAAAGCTGTACAAAGAACAAAGTTTACAAAGTAGGCAGTCTATCATCGTAGTTGCTATGCAAATACAATTAGCAAAGACCAAATCAAACGTGACTGAGACTGTCATGCACATACATCAACTACTGGTTGTGGTGGCCGATGTGGTAACGTCCCTGACTAGTGAACGTCGACTGGGGTTCGAGTCCCGCTCAAACTTGTCGGTTTCTTCGGACGCTGCAACCTCACCATCCTTGTGAGCTAAGGATTGGGTGTGGGGGGGGGGGGTTGAGCCTGTATGTCTATCTGCTAAGTCATCAGCAGCCATTGCATGGCCCTTCTTGATCTTTGCTTGGGTAAAGAGGGGGCTTGGGCGCTGATCATATGTATGAATATATGGTCAGTCTCTAGGGCATTGTCCTGCTTGATAGGGCAATTACATTGTCCCTTGCCTTTGCTATTCATGAGCGACCTTTGAACTGGCCTCCACACTGTCAAGAAACGTGGACAGAAAAGTTAGCACTGAAATGGACGAATCAGGAATATCAACATTTAGCTCTTCACCACCATTAACGAGGATTATTACTTGTCCACTGGATAAGAAGCAATGTTTCTTCTGTCAGAAAGATAATGATGAGGTGGTCTAACAGATGAGGAAAGTCCACCAGGGAAATCTTTTAAAACAGCTGTTGAAAGATCCAATAATGACACACTGAAATTTATACTAACTCATGGATTCCTACTTTACAAGTATATTGAGAAAATTGCAAGACAGAATTGATGAGATACAGAGACCCAAAAGAACAAAAAAAAAAAAAAAGTCTATTTAAAGACTGAACACATGCATTTTACCAGGAGATGCAAATTCAATTGATGTTTAATACCAAAAACAATGCTGGATAAAGCGTGTTTTCCATGGACAGCGAGAAACCAGCACCAATGGAAACAGAACAGGCTGCAAAGATCCCTTGCTACATTGAGCAAATCTACTCAAGCTGATCAACCTCACTGCTGTCTAAACACAGAACCAAGCATACCGACCTATGGAAAATATCAAAACCACCTAAGCACATGCTT
>NC_090731.1:174117982-174122982 GCF_036898095.1 Palaemon carinicauda | reverse complement strand
AGAAGGACACTCCAAAATCAAACCATTGTTCGAGTCTTGGGTAGTGCCATAGCCTCTGTACCATGGTCTTCCACTGTCTTGGGTTAGAGTTCTCTTGCTTGAGGGTACACTCAGGCACACTATTCTATCTTATTTCTCTTCCTCATGTTTTTATTAAGTTTTTTTATAGTTTATATAGCAGATATTTATTTTAATGTTACTCCTCTTAAAATATTTTCTTTTTCCTTATCTCCTTTCCTCACTAGGTTATTGTCCCTGTTGGAGCCCCTGGGCTTATAGCATTCTGCTTTTCCTAATAGGGTTTTAGCTTAGCAATTTATAATAATAATAATTGGCTGACATATAGGGATTCATTTTTATTTTCTTTTTCTTTGTTTTTGTTTTATGTGAATTTTTAAGGTACAATGTATATATATATATATATATATATATATATATATATATATATATATATATATATGTATATATATACACGCACACAAATACATACATGTATATTTATATATATCAAAGTTTTTATGACCAGGAAATGCTCAATATTTTTCATAGCTAGTTTTTCTCGAACTCCTTCTTCTAATGATCGTTTTATGACTTCATTAAGTGGGTCCTTTGTTCGTTTGCCCAACGTGACCTTTGACCCGAGAAACATCCCGTTTAAGAGTTCCTACTTAATCCAATGTCAACAACTCGCTTCCTTTAGAAGAAGAAGAAGAAGAAGAAGAAGAAGAAGAATGCGTGTTTGGAAGCAGATGAAGGAGAAAGATATCGTGATGAAAGAGGGTTTGAGGAAGGAGAAGAAAGAAGTAAGGATTGGGGACGTAGAAGGAGAGGTTGAGGAAGTAGGAGGATAGGTTGAGAGGTGGAAAGGAAAGATAGAGAGGTAAAAGAATTAAGAGGATATTTTGCCTGTTTTTTTATAGCACTTCTTAATTTTAATTATTTTTCAAGAAGTTTATTTCATTTCCAATTGTTGCATTGTCACTTTAGGTAGAAGAGACTCTTTAGCTATGGTAAGCAACTCTTCTAGGAGAAGGACACTCCAAAATCAAACCATTCTTCTCTAGTCTTGGGTAGTGCCATAGCCTCTGTACCATGGTCTTCCACTTTCTTGGGTTAGAGTTCTCTTGCTTGAGGGTACACTCGGGCACACTATTCTATCTGTTTTCTTATTTCCTCTCCTCATTGAAATCAAACCATTGTTCTCTAATCTTGGGTAGTGCCATAGCCTCTATACCATGGTCCTCCACTTTCTTGGGTTAGAGTTCTCTTGCTTGAGGGTACACTCGGGCACACTATTCTATCTGCTTCCTTATTTCCTTTCCTCACTGGAGTATTTTGCCTGTTGGAACCCTTGGGCTTATAGCATCTTGCTTTTCCAACTAGGGTTGTAGCTTAGCAAGTAATGATAATGCTACTACTAAGTTGGTATATCGGTCAGGGTTGCCAGGTTGGCCTTTTTTGTGTCAAAATACTCCAAATTTGGCCTTTTTTCGTGCTAGATAGCTAAATTTGGCCATTTTGAAATCGTTTAGTCTTAAATGCTATATTTTCGGCATTTTTCTACTATTAGGTTGGCCTTTTAAAGCTGTGGTTGATCAGACGTTGGCCTTTTCTCATTTGGAAAACCTGGCAACCCTGCGATATTCCCTTCATTTAAAACGAGAATAGACTGATCTAATCAAAGAAAATTGGTTGTTGAATTTGAGAGTTTTTTAAGATTTGAGTTTGTTTAAAACGTAGTTTGCAGTAAGAGGAATTTTCTCTACAGGTTGTTGATTATAGGTTTGTTGCCTGAATAGTTAAATTTGAGTTTTTTTATTTTTTAAAATTTGAGTTTGTTTAAAACGTAGTTTGCAGTAGGAGGAATTTTCTCTACAGGTTGTTGATTATAGGTTTGTTGCCTGAATAGTTAAATTTGAGTTTTTTTATTTTATTTTAAATTTAGTTTGTTTAAAACGTAGTTTGCAGTAGGAGGAATTTTCTCTACAGGTTGTTGATTATAGGTTTGTTGGCTGAATAGTTAAATTTGAGTTTTTTTATTTTTTTAAAATTTGAGTTTGTTTAAAACGTAGTTTGCAGTAGGAGGAATTTTCACCACAGGTTGTTGATTATAGGTTTGTTGCCTGAATAGTTAAATTTGAGTTTTTTTATTTTTTTAAAATTTGAGTTTGTTTAAAACGTAGTTTGCAGTAGGAGGAATTTTCTCTACAGGTTGTTGATTATAGGATTGTTGCCTGAATAGTTAAATTTGAGTTTTTTTATTTTTTTAAAATTTGAGTTTGTTTAAAACGTAGTTTGCAGTAGGAGGAATTTTCTCTACAGGTTGTTGATTATAGGTTTGTTGCCTGAATAGTTAAATTTGAGTTTTTTTATTTTTTAAGATTTGAGTTTGTTTAAAACGTAGTTTGCAGTAGGAGGAATTTTCTCTACAGGTTGTTGATTATAGGTTTGTTGCCTGAATAGTTAAATTTGAGTTTTTTTATTTTTTTAAAATTTGAGTTTGTTTAAAACGTAGTCTGTGGTAAAAGGAATTTTCACCACAGGTTGTTGATTATAGGTTTGTTGCCTGAATAGTTAAATTTGAGTTTTTTTATTTTTTTAAAATTTGAGTTTGTTTAAAACGTAGTTTGCAGTAGGAGGAATTTTCTCTACAGGTTGTTGATTATAGGTTTGTTGCCTGAATAGTTAAATTTGAGTTTTTTTTATTTTTTTAAAATTTGAGTTTGTTTAAAACGTAATTTGCAGTAGGAGGAATTTTCTCTACAGGTTGTTGATTATAGGTTTGTTGCCTGAATAGTTAAATTTGAGTTTTTTTTATTTTTTTAAAATTTGAGTTTGTTTAAAACGTAATTTGCAGTAGGAGGAATTTTCTCTACAGGTTGTTGATTATAGGTTTGGTGTCTGAATAGTTATTCTCACGCCATAGAAGCTTTTAGCAAAGGATTTTGCGTGTGTGCACGAGACGTGTCATCGTAAAACACACGGCAAATTACATTTTTTGCACGAGTTCCACAATTATTTATTTATGACATATTTGTTTTTGATGTTATTAATAGTTTATATATGACATGTCTGTTTTGACGTTGTTATTTTTTTTTTAGAATGATTTATTGTTAATTTGTTCTCTTCATTTATTTATTTCCTTATTTCCTTTCCTCACTGGGCTATTTTTCCCTGTTGGAGCCCCTGGGCTTATAGCATCTTGCTTTTCCAACTAGGGTTGTAGCTTGGATAGTAATAATAATAATAATAATAATAATGATTACTTATAGATACACGGCACATATGTATATATACACTTAACACGAACGATTGAGGTACAAGCTTAAGATTGATTTATTAGGAGTCTTTTGGCATTCTAACATGGAAGGTCATTGACGCTGTTATAGATAAAGAATAAAAGGAAGTTCAATTTAAAGCCATAAAAGAGAAGAGGTCCTTATAAAATTTATAAAATTTAAATAGTTTTCAGAAGACTTGCTTCTGGAATAAATAAAAATATCGCTGGCATAGTACAACACATCTTGTCCAAGAATCTTGAAGATTTACATTTGTAGTATGTGTTGTTTTTTCACGCGCGCACACACACACACATAGATAGATAGATAGATAGATATATGCGTGTGTGTAGATATATATATATATATATATATATATATATATTTCTCCGTGTACTCACCTTATTCAATTCGTTATAATCATGTACTTTCAAAAACCTCCTACCGTTTCGATTGCCTCTTGCTTATAAGACATGCTTATAAGACTCACTCTGATGAGTCCATTTCTTTTAGAGAGTCATATTTGCACAGACTTGCAACGGTGCCCTTTTAGCTCGGAAAAGTTTCCTGATTGGTTAGAATTATCTTGTCCAACCAATCAGCGATCAGGAAACTTTTCCCAGCTAAAAGGGCACTGCTGCGAGTCGGTGCAAATATGCATCGCTGAAAGAAATGGACTATAGTTAGTGCTATGGTTGGTGACCACCTAGAAAAGACAGACACGGCTATCGTATAGGACCCATGACGTCCTTGAGACAGGATGTAGCTTTAGGAATCTCTTCCCGTAGATATTGTTTGGAAATAGGAAGAGAAACACACGTCATGTGGGCCAAAGTTTTACGGTTGTGTGTGTGTGGGGGGGGGGGGGGTCCTTTGTCCCAAAATTTAGCTCAAGCATTTTCGTTGGTTTTAATTCCAAGGTCCAGTCTGGGAATGGGAATGAGTATAGTCAATTTTTTTTCAATGAGGCGCATTTGCACCTACTCGCAATGGCGCCCTTTTAGCTCGGAAAAGTTTCCGAACTGCTGATTGGTTAGAATTATTTTGTCCAACCAATCAGCGATTAGGAAACATTTCCGAGCTAAAAGGGCACCCCTGCTCGGAAAAGTTTCCGAACTGCTGATTGGTTAGAATTATTTTGTCCAACCAATCAGCGATTAGGAAACATTTCCGAGCTAAAAGGACACCCCTGCGAGTCAGTGCAAATGCGCCTCATTAAAAGAAATTGACTATAGTGCCTCGAACGTGATTTTATAAACCTGGGCAGTTGAATTTAATTTTTGTGATTGATTAATATTTAGTTTTCCGGCATCCTGATATCTAAGGTTATTGACGCCGATATAGTTTGTTATAAATAAAGAATAAAATTATATTAAATTTAAAACCATAAAAGCGAAGAGGTCCTTTTAAAAGTTGTAAGTAGCTTTCAGAAGATTATATTTTACATTAATTGATTGATTGAATGATTTGATCCCAGAAAACCTCAAATCAATCAATCAATCAATCAATGTAAAAGATAAGGCTAGGGAAGCTTGTCTGAGATGCTAAGGCCATGTAGTAAGAAGGGGAGAGGTAGAACCAGTCAAGATCGATGTGGTACCCTACTGGGAACGTCCCTGCCTGAAAGTCTGTTGGACGGGAGTTCGAAACCAGCTTAAGCTCAATAATTTCTGGTAGTGAGCTAGGGATAGGGTGTGTGGAGGGTAGCCTGTAGGTCTACAT
>NC_090731.1:174102982-174112982 GCF_036898095.1 Palaemon carinicauda | reverse complement strand
TATATATATATATATATATATATATATATATATATATATATATATATATATATATATACAAATCATCGTCATCAGCCGTAACTAGTCCACTGCAGGACAGAGGCCTCAGATATGTCTTTCCACCCGCGTCTGTATATGGTCTTTCTATGCCAATCTGTACTCGCAAATTTTCGTTGCTCGTTAATCCATCGTCTTCTCTTCCTTCCCTGGCCCCCTTTTTGTAATCTCTAGGGACCCATTCTGTTATTCATATATATATATATATATATATATATATATATATATATATATATATGAATGTATGTATAAATTTACTGTATATATGAGTAAGAGTTATGTTTCTCTTGGTCTCCTTACTGTAGAAAATGAAACAAGTGGTCTCATATACAGACATAAAAATGTCACATGTGGTTTTGGTGTTATTGATGGACTGAATAAGAATGTTCGCTCATAGCTCTTATTGGCCAGGTGAAAACTAGGACGCTAGAGTGAAGTTTCCCTCCATAGCTCTTTGTATGTGTGGAAGAATAAGACATATTTGAGTGAAATACTATTTGAAAGGTTTAAAAGGCCACTCATGAATGATAGAGGCAAGGGGCAATGACAATACTCTAATGTAGACTCTGGCCATAGATACATATGATCAGCAGCTAAACTAGGGCCAGGGAAGGCCAGGCAATGACTACTGATGACTCAGCAATTAGACCTATAGGCTCCACCAAACCCCATATCCTTAGCTCACATGGGTGGTGAGGTTGCAGACACTGCAAGAAACTATAGAGCTTGATAATAACGCGAACCCCAGTTCAATAATTGCTAGGCAGGGGTGCTTCCAATAGACCACCACAACCCTAGGTTTGGAGAGCAATCAGAAGATGTTGTTAAAATTGTCCTTAGAAAAGTATTAAACTCTAGGAATTAAACCATTACACACACAGATTTTAGAGAGAGAGAGAGAGAGAGAGAGAGAGAGAGAGAGAGAGAGAGAATTAGATACGCCTTTCTAAGGACATAATCAAGACAGGATGAGATTGACAGATGTCGAGAACACACGCATTTATGGTCAGCCTCTAGGGCATTGTCCTGTCTCTTCCCTCTGCCATTCATGAGTGACATTTAAACCCGTTAAACCCATTTATCATGATTTTTCAGTGTTCGTGTATTCAAAGCTAGAGAGAGAGAGAGAGAGAGAGAGAGAGAGAGAGAGAGAGAGAGAGAGAGAGAGAGAGAGAGAGAGAGAGAGAATTAGATACGCCTTTCTAAGGACATAATCAAGACAGGATGAGATTGACAGATGTCGAGAACACACGCATTTATGGTCAGCCTCTAGGACATTGTCCTGTCTCTTCCTTCTGCATTCATGAGTGACATTTAAACCCGTAAAGCCCTTATATTATGATTTTTCAGTGTTCGTTTATTCAGAGAGAGAGAGAGAGAGAGAGAGAGAGAGAGAGAGAGAGAGAGAGAGAGAGAGAGAGAATTTTCCTATGGTTACATTTTTAATAATCATGTTAGAGTCCTTGGGTTTTGTAAGCATCCTGTTTTTTCAACTAGGGGATATAACTTAGCTAATAATAATAATAATAATAATAATAATAATAATAATAACACCGAGAAATAGAAAGAAAATAGTCTGGTAAATTAAGCAAATGTCTGTTGTAACTGACATTTCGAACTGGACACTGACAAGTACCATGAAATCGAAACACGATCCAATACAGGAAGATAATATCTATTACAGTTACGTATTTGGGACGCATGGCAACTGCATACAGACAGTTTTGGAGCTGTAACGTTAATTTAACTAGTTGCTATGTGTGGCTCCCTCTATCTTACTTACTTGAGAGTAAAAAGAAAAGAAAAAAAATAACTCAGCCGGCGCCTTCAATAGGCCTAACGAACTCGCTTGGTGTCACAGGGGACGCATTCTCATTTAGGCAATAAGCCCTTAAAGTGATCTATTCACATTCGTTGCTTTGCTTTTTATTATTATTATTATTATTATTATTATTATCATTATTATTAATAGGTAAGCTGTAAACCTAGTTGGAAATGCAAGATGCTATAAGCCTAAGGGCTCAAATAAGGAAAAATAGCCCGGTGAGGAAAGAAAACAATGAAATAAACTACAAGAGAAATAAACAATCAAACTATAAAAAAAATAATCATAAGAGGAAGATAAATAAGTCTAATATTCATAACGAAAACTAAAGCGTTCAGTGTCAATTTATACCATATAAAACAAATCTAGCATCCTGCTTTTCTAACTAGGGTTGTAGCTTAGCAAGTAATAATAATAATAATAATAATAATAATAATAATAATAATAATAATAATAATAATAATAATAATAATAATGGTCTTATAGACGCCGTGAAATAACAAAATATGAATTCCAATTTCGCAGAGCCCTTTGGTAGTCTGAGTCTAACGATTATATCAAGTTGACACGTGACCTAAACTTATCCCCAGGCACGTAGGAGGGAGCTATGGGTGGAGCATTTATCCACCATGTACATACATACCACACAAATTACCTGCACATGTGAGGGGTTGAATACAGCATGAGAAACAGTCGTGTTTGTTGGCCGAGCGCTAAAGTTATATTAATAGAGTTTAAATTGATTTTTATTATACGGTCTTGGGTTTGGTAGGGAACACCTAGCTAGACCAAGGTCAGGCTGATATATTAAATCAGGAACGAACCTGATATGATATATCAATTTTATGGTATTTGTGAACGAACTTCATATAGGCCTAGTCTGTTGAGATTCGAGTCGAAGTAGCTATGTTGCTTTCAAATTATTATTCAGGTTTTGTGTGGACGATGCTTTGTTTGTAATATTATAATTTCAGATTTTTATTAATTTAAAATTTTAAATAAATGTACACTTTATTTTAAGATTTATTTCAGGTGTTATACTTAAAACTTTATTTTTAATCAATACTTGTGTTCTTTTTCACCTCAAGAAGCACGTGTTGTACCTGTGAATCTTTGGCAGTTGGTATTACTCTTTTCATAAATGATTCAAGGAGCAGTTTCATATATGCTATTAATTTTATAACGAATTCTCCTTTTGTTATTCATAAATTTATAAGGTAGTAGGTTGCCCAGTGCACCAGCCATCCGTCAAGATACCACCAGTAGAGAGTTAGTGGGGCTTTGACTGGCCAGACAGTACTACATTGGATCCCTCTCTCTGATTAAGGCTCATTTTTTCCTTGCCTACACATACACCAAATAGTCTGGCCTATTCTTTCCACATTCTCCTCAGTCCTCATACATCTGACAACACTGAGATTGCCAAACAATTCTTCTTCACCCAAGGGGTTAACTACTGCAACGTAATTGTTCAATGGCTACTTTCCTATGGGTTGAAGAAACTTTAGCTATAGTAAGCAGCTCTTCTAGGAAAAGGGTACTCTAAAATAAAACCATTGTTCTCTAGTTTTGGGTAGTGCCCTAGCTTCTGTACCATGGTCTTCCACTGTCTTGGGTTAGAGCTCTATCGTATTTCTCTTCCTCTTTTTTTTTTTAGGTTTTTATAATTCATACAGGAAAAATGTATTTTAATGTTACTGTTTTTAAAATATTCTATGTTAATTGATCATTACTTCTCTTTTGGTTTATTTATTTCCTTGTTTCCTTTCCTCGCTGGGCTATTTTTCCATGTAGAACCCCATGGGCTTTTAGTATCTTGCTTTTCCAGCTAGTGTTGTAGCTTAAGTAATAATAATAATAATAACAATAATAATAATACTGTGTATGTGTATGTATGGTTGTGTCTTTCGCCAAGATGTCACCCAACATTACGAACATCTTTATTTATTTATTATTATTATTATTATTATTATTACTTTCTAAGCTACAACACTAGTAGGAAAAGCAGGATGCTATAAGCCCAGGGGCCCCAAGAGGAAAAATAGCCCAGTGAGGAAAGGAAATAAGGAAAATAAAATATTTTAAGAAGAGTAACAACATTAAAATAAATATTTCCCATATAAACTATAAAGACATTAACAAAACAAGAGGAAGAAAAATGAGATAGAATAGCGTGCCCGAGTGTACCCTCAAGCAAGAGAACTCTAACCCAAGATAGTGGAACACCATAGTAACATCTATGTTAAAGGTTAAAGGTGTCTGAATTCAGTTCCAGTTTCATCAGAATAGATACTCACCAGAACGTCAGCCTGGCAAGTCACCCCCCCCCCCACTGTGGTGCCCAACCACATGACTGACCTCCCCATTTGACAGCTTAAACTCATGGTCCTTAGTTAGGATCGATCTACTGCCATGTGAATGCTAGGCGAACACGTTTCCATAGTAAATTCTTTAATAGTATAAATTACCAGCATAACCCGCTTTCTCATTAAATGTCCATACATGACCCACCCAAAAATTAATTGGCAGGTGTGAATTTGCTAATTGGCACCTTAGAGAGTTGACTTTAATGATATAAAGGTACCTGAAGGTAATAATTATTTTGGGTTTCTCTTTGTTGGCCAGAGGTGGATCATGTCATTGATTTTTTTTTTTTTTTTTTTTTTTTTTTTTTTTTTTTTTTTTTTGATAGTGTAGCCTACAGTATGTGAATTTGGTTATATTATTATTATTATTATTATTATTATTATTATTCTTGTTCCGGTTGTTGATAGCGTAGCCTACAGTATGTGAATTTGGTTATATTATTATTATTATTATTATTATTGTTGTTGTTGTTGTTGTTTTTGTTGTTGTTGTTCCGGTTGTTGATAGTGTAGCTTACAGTATGTGAATTTGGTTATATTATTATTATTATTATTATTGTTGTTGTTGTTGTTGTTGTTGTTGTTGATAGCGTAGCCTACAGTATGTGTATTTGGTTATATTATTATTATTATTGTTGTTGTTGTTGTTGCTGTTGTTAATATTAATATTATTATTATTATTGTCATTATAATTATTATTATTATTATTATTATTACTACTACTAGTGAAGCTACAGCCCTAATAGGAAAAGAAGGATGCTATGAGGCCTAGGGCTCCAATAGGGAAAAAGAGCCCAGTGAGGAAAGGAAATAAGGAAATAAATAAACTTCAAGAGAAGTAATAAACAATCAAAATTAAATATTTCCTTTTATCCTTTCCTTAATGGGCTATTTTTCGTCTGTGGAGAGTTTGGCCTTATAGCATCCAGATTTTCCAAGGCTCCAACAGGGAAAAAGAGCCCAGTGAGGAAAGGAAATAAGGAAATAAATAAACTTCAAGAGAAGTAATATACAATCAAAATGAAATATTTCCTTATATCCTTTCCTTAATGGGCTATTTTTCTTATGTGGAGAGCTTGGGCTTATAGCATCCTGATTTTCCAACTAAGGTTGAAGCTTAGCTAGAAATACTACTACTACTACTACTACTACTACTACAAATAATAATAATAATAATAATAATAATAATAATAACAACAACAACTCCAGAAATGAATAAGTGCATGTCTGAGGCCTTTGTCCTGCAGTGGAGTAGAAACGGCTACATTTGTTGTTGTTGTTGTTGTTGTTGTTGTTGTTGTGTGTATTTATTCGTGTGTCCTTCCTGCAATGTACTAGAAACAACTGTTGTTGTTGTTGTTTTTGTTGCTGTGTATTTATACTTTTGTGTAAATGGGTGTTTTGGGGGTCTTTAAAATTCTGTAGATTTTTCCACAATCGTCAACTCATTTTTATGACTTGTCACGGACTGTGTTTTTTTTTTTTTTTTTTAATTCGGATCATTTGCACTGATTCGCAGGTGTGCCTTTTTAGCTCAGAAAAGTTTCCTGCTAGCTGAATGGTTAGAATTATCCTGTCCAACCAATCAGCGAGCAGGAATCTTTTCCGAGCTAAAAAAGAGCACCCGTGCGAGTCGGTGCAAATGCGCCTTATTAGCAAAAATTGAGTGTAGGTTGTTCATACACTCTCAGGAATTCTGTTGCGTGGAACTATGCAGGAATTCGATATCGTCAACCCAGCTGGATTAGGTTCAAGGTTTGTTATTGCAGTTTTGTCCAAAGAATTTCCATTGTTTAATGATGAACTGGCAATATCTTTAAGCTTACTCACGTCATGGGGGTCCTTTTACGATTAGATGATAAAAATAGTATTTTGTATTCAGCAACAAATTTAAAAATGATTGTGATAGTATTCATTATAAAGATGGGAAATAAATAAATTTTATAGGTGGAATAATATATGTTATTTGTATCATGGATTAGTTTTTTTTTTTTTTTTTTTTTTTTTTTAGCCAACGAAGTTGGAAGGAGGTTATGTTTTCGCCCTATTTGCGTGTTTGTTTGTGAACAGCTTCCTGACCACAATTTTAATCGTAGAGTAATAAAACTTGTAGGGATTAACTGTTAAATGAAAAGCAAGAAATAATTAAATTTTCGAAGGTCAAAGGTCAAGGTCAAGCAAAATTTTCAATTCACGTAGTCAGCAATAAGATTGGACACCGTTGTCAAGGAGATTTCAAACTTGGTTCATAATTGAGTGTATGAAAATCCATGCTAATTAATACATGTTATGGTCAAAGGTCAAGGTCGAGAGATAAGCTGCCGCGGCGGAGGTCTGCTCTCTACTGAGTGCCTTTCTAGTTTTGTTTGCTTTCTATGCGTGATATGAACACAATGCGCCATGCTTTCATATTGCAGATACAGTATAGCATTATGAATAATGTATAATTAATTATTATTATTATTATTTTTATTACTAGCTAAGCTACAACCCTAGTTAGAAAAGAAAGATGCTATAAGCCCAAGGGCTCCAATAGGTAAAAATAGCCCAGTGAGGAAGGGAAATAAAGAAATAATTAAACAACAAGAGAAGTAAGGAACGATTAAAGTAAAATATTTTAAAAACATTAACAACATCAAAACAATTATTTTACATATAATCTATAAAAAGATACTTATGTCAGCCTATTCAACATAAAAACATTCGCTGCAAATTTGAACTTCATGAAGTTCTACTGATTCAACCACACGATTAGGAAGATCATTCCATATCATTTCACACTTCTTCAGATCGATTAGGCCTAAAAACACAACATTGCAACATTGCATTCATGGCCCACCGTTTGATATTATTCTTAGAAGAAAACAAATGTGATAGACCTTAGCTGACGTCTGTCCTTCACGGCAAATTTTTTCCAGCAATATCCTGGATTATTTGGGTGAAATTGAAGGGGGGGGGGGTTGCTGGAATTAACGGTTGGTTAAGGAGACATCCTGGAAACGGTAATGTTGAACCGTATCTCCTTTTTCATCTTGTGGTTTAGGTGAAATCCATACACATCAGGGTGGGAGTTGGCTTGGCGTTTAGTGTGCATTTACCTGTGTCTGGGAAAGGATGGAAGAGAGAGAGAGAGAGAGAGAGAGAGAGAGAGAGAGAGATGATTGAAAGCTAGAGAGAGAGAGAGAGAGAGAGAGAGAGAGAGAGAGAGAGAGAGAGAGGAGAGAGAGAGAGAGAGAGAGATGGATGGAGGTGATTGAAAGAGAGAGAGAGAAGAGAGAGAGAGGAGAGAGAGAGAGATGGATGGAGGTGATTGAAAGAGAGAGAGAGAGAGAGAGATGAGAGAGAGAGAGAAGAGAGAGAGAGAGAGAGAGAGAGAGAGGAGAGAGAGAGAGAGGATGGAGAAGATGATTGAAAGCTAGAGAGATTTATAGAGAGATGGAGATGATTGAAAGCTAAAGAGAGAGAGAGAGAGAGAGAGAGAGAGAGAGAGAGAGAGAGAGAGAGAGAGAGAGAGAGAGAGCAGCTGTTTCCTATTATCCAATGATTGTTCTTGTACAATTTTCCTTAAGGGGCACAACTCATGACTTTTGCTTGGAATTTTAGAAATTCAGATTATTGCATAATTGGCTTGAGAATGTCTGGATTTTATGTTTCAAATAGTTTTTTTTATCATGAAAACAATTTGTTTATTGACTAAAACAATTTCGTTTAACAGTTATTCTTGCATTGCCCAGAAGAGTACAATTCATTAAAACATTTTTTTTTTTTTTTTTTTTTTTGCCATAATTCTCTGATCAATTGTTTGTTTGTACCCTTGTCTTCAACAGTTGTTCACCCAAACAGTTTCACTATGAAATATTTTCACTATCGTTTAGTTGATCTGCTGTCACTGAACACTGTTCCCATTGTGTAGTGCCATAGCCTTTGCACCAAGGTCTTCCACTGTCTTTGGTTAGAGTTCTCTTGCTTGAGGGTTCACTTCGGCACACTATTCTATCTTTTTTATTTACTTTCCTCGCTGTGCTATTTTCCCTATTGGAGGCCATGGGCCTATAGCATCCTGCTTTTCCAGTGCTAGTAATAATAATAGTTAACTAACCTGTCTTATTTTCTCCATAATTTTATTTCACTTACGTTTAAGGATGATGATGATATCTCTTCTTTCATAAACAAGAATTGATCAACGCATAGTTTTGCCAAACTCGAAAGCCATCAGCTGAATAAAAGGGCATTCTTGTTATTTATTATATTTTAACACGTTTTCAGACGTCATAATTTGATCTAAACGTTTGTTTGAAAGATTAATGACACAGTTTTGATGAACGTTAGTAGTCTAAGAACTTCTTTGTATTAATTGGTTTTCTTGTCATATATTCTTTCAGGTTTTCTATATTTATTTGTTGTTTATTTTATCATAGCAAAATTTACAGAACCTATCTTTCATCAAAATATGGCGTGTACCTGTGTGTACGGTGTAAATTATTATTATTATTATTATTATTATTATTATTATTATTATTATTGGCTAAGCTACAACACCTAGTTGGAAAAGCAAGATGCTATAAGCCCAGGGGCCCCAACAGGGAAAATAGCCCAATGAGGAAAGGAAACAAGGAAAAATAAAATATTTTAAGAGCAGTAACATTTGAATAAATATTTCCTATGTAAACTATGGAAACTTGAACAAAACAAGAGGAAGAGAAACGAGATAGAATAGTGTGCCCAAGTGTACCCTCAAGCAGGGGGGGCGGGTATAATTTGGTATTATTATGAGCATTACATACGGCAATATGAAGATCAAGTGGTCCCAAATTACCCAAAAACATTTTGAGAAAGCCATTGCTGAGTTAAAGGAGATTGAAATAGAAAATTGATAAAAGCTGACAAATCTGGAGCACTGGAAATCTTGATTAAGAAATTATTTGTAGAAGGTAGTTCGTTGGGACATGGTAAACTAAGAATACTGTAGTCTAAGGTGGAGTCCCACTGCATTGTAATTGTTCATTGGCCACTTTCCTCTTGGCAAGGGTAGGAGAGACTCTTTAACTTTGGTAAGCAGCTCTTCTAAGAGAAGGACACTCCAAAAGCAAACCATTTGTTCCATAGTCTTGGGTAGAGCCATAGCCTCTGTACCATGGTTTTCCACTGTCTTGGGTTTAGAGTTCTCTTGCTTGGGGGTGCACTCGGGCACACTATCTCAATTCTCTTTCTCTTGTTTTGTTGAAGTTTTTATAGTTTATAGAGGAGATATTTATTTTAATGTTACTGTTCTTGAAATATTTAATTTTCCTTGTTTCCTTTCCTCACTGTGCTATTTTCCCTGTTGGAGCCCATAGGCTTATAGCATCATGCTTGTCTAACTAGGGTTGTAGCTTACCAATTAATAATAATAATAATAATAATAATAATAATAATAATAATAAGGCTCCTAGTTTAGGTTAGGTGGGGAACCTTAGTTTAGGTAGAGTTCTTGTGTCTGTTTTCCTTATAAAATTTGTTTTTTCAGTTTGTCCCAACCAGCTACAAAGACTCCCGAAATTATTATATACCAAAAAAAAAAAATGGAAAACCTCTTGAGTGATAAAAACAGAAAGGATTAAGAAAAATACTATTGCTACTGCAAAGTGTAAACAAAGAAATGAAATAATTATTGAAAGATGAAAATTTGAAAAAAAAAAAAAAAGGGTTTATGTAATTTTACTAACCCTACCATATACGTAAGATGCCATTAAACATATAAACCAAATTATCA
>NC_090731.1:174082400-174092482 GCF_036898095.1 Palaemon carinicauda | reverse complement strand
CTTCCATTTTTCTTCTCCAAATACCAATGTCTAATTATGTCCTACATATAACAATGCAACGAAATATAAACCTCCTTTAAACTGGAAAAAAAAAAAAAAAAAATATAATACCAAAATTCCACACACAAAGACATTTCATTCCTCAACAACATTCGTGATATCGCAAGAAAAGACACACGAACTGCAGCTGATTTATTGGAATAAATTAACATTCCATCAGATAGGATATGTTTTTTTTTGGGTAGATGAAAATAGGAATCCTTAAGTCCTTGTTGCATTTCCCGTTTCCTGTTGTGCTTATGTTCGTTGTAGGAGGATTGAACACACCTGCTGGGTCAACACGAAAGGAAGAATTGGAGGCTTCCTAAGTTTGATGATAATAATATTCATAATAATACACACACACACACACACACATATATATATATATATATATATATCAAATAAGCCATATATATTAATACATTAAAGTCTGGATTCTCTTAACGACCTCGGGATCAGAACCCCGGGTGAAATCGCTCAAAGACTATAATATCTGACCGGCCGGGTTTCGAACCCTGGTCCAGGATACCTGTATGACATTGACCATACCACTCAGCTCAAAGACTACAGTATCTGACTGGCTGGGTTTCGAACCCTGGTCCAGGATACCTGTATGACATTGACCATACCACTCAGCCTCAAAGAGTGGTATGGTCACCCTGGTCCAGGATACCTGTATGACATTGACCATACCACTCAGCCTCAAAGAGTGGTATGGTCAATGTCATACAGGTATCCTGGACCAGGGTTCGAAACTCGGCCGGTAAGTGAGTGATTTCGCCTGGGGATCTGATCCCGAGGTCGTTAAGAGAACCCAGACTTTAATGTATTAATATATGTGGCTTATTTGAAATATGAAAAACACGTATAAATGCGCAAAATTTATTATTATTATTATTATTATTATATATATATTTATATTTATATATATATCATCTCCTACGCCTATTGATGCAAAGGGCCTCGGTTAGATTTCGCCAGTCGTCTCTATCTTGAGCTTTTATTTCAATACTTCTCCATTCATCATCTCTTACTTCGCGCATCATAGTCCTCAGCTATGTAGGCCTGAGTATTCCATCTCTTCTAGTGCCTTGTGAAGCCCAGCTGAACGTTTGGTGAACTGATCTCTTTTATCATATATATATATATATATATATATATACGGTCAGTCTCTAGGGCATTGTCTTGCTAGCTAGGGCATTGGCACTCTCTCTGGCCTTTGCCATTCATGAGTGGCCTTTAAACATTTAAACCGTTAATAACCAATTACTACTTCCCATTGAACAGATCTGAATAATAATTTTTATGTGAAAGATTTGTTTGGATGTTGGTGCTGTTCCTAAAATATTTTATTTTAGTTGTTAATTACTTGTAATTTCCTTATTTCATTTCCTCACTGGGCTATTTTTCTCTATTGGAGCCCTCAGGCTTATAGTCTTCAGCTTTTCCAACTAGGGTTTTGTAGCTTAGCTAGCAATAATAGTAATAATATCATTGCTACCAATCCCACTGCTATTATCTAATGGGAAAGAATGAAGACCTGGCCATCGAAATGACGTAAAAAGATCCAATTTTGAAACTAGTCTTTGGTGGCATCGATGGGATGTGAGTCGTAAATGCTAATCATAAGTATATACAGTATAGTCAGTCTCTAGGGCCTTGTCCTGCTTACTAGGGTAATGTCCCTGTCCCTTGCCGCTGTCATTCATGAGCTACCTTTGAAAACATTGAAATTCTAAAACATCTGTTGGTCAAGGTTGAGGTGGCCTATGTGATAACGTCCCTGACTGGTGATCGCCAGACTGGGGTTCGAGTCCCGCTCAAACTCGTTGGTCCTTTGGTCGCTGCAACCTCACCATCTTTGTGAGCTAGGGATGGTGGGTGGTTAGTTCCTTTGGTCTCTGCAATCTCACCATCCTCACCATCTTTGGAAGCTAAGGATGGGGGGATATGGGGAGCCTATAGGTCTATCTGCTGTGTCATCAGCAGCCATAGCCTGGCCCTCTTTGGTCCTAGCTTGTGTGGAGAGGGGACCTGGGCGCTGATCATATGTATATATGGTCAGTCTCTATGGCATTGTCCTGCTTGCTTGGGTAATGTCACTGTCCCTTCCCTCTGCCATTCACGAGTTACCCTTAAAACCTTTAAAACCCGTCTCCAGTGGCATCAGTGGACGGGAGTCCTACGTGCTAACCGAAGGGCAAGGCAGAGGGCACAACTCTGAAGGTGACCCTTCGAAAACTGGAAGCCACCACACCTCCAGGAGTTCCAGGTGTGCCTGATACAAATGTAATTTCTTTCTATCTCAAAGATAACTGGAAAATGTCATCTTCAAATGTTCAAAGTTGCAGCATATGTTTTTATGTTGAACAGGCTGATATAAGTCTTTTTATATTTTATATATCTGTTTTGATGTTACTATTTTTAGAATATTTTATTGTTAATTTTTTTTAATCAGCATATGATTTTATGTTGAACAGGCTGACATAAGTCATTTTATAGTTTATATATGACATATCTGTTTTGATGTTACTATTTTTAGAATATTTTATTGTTAATTTTTTATCATATCGTTTATTTATTGCCTTATTTCCTTTCCTCACTAAGCTATTTTTCTTGTTTGAGCCCTTGGGCTTATAGTACCTGGCTTTTCCAGCTAGGGTGGTAGCTTGTCTAATAATAATAATAATAATAATAGTGCCACTCATGCAATACATTCTCTCTCTCTCTCTCTCTCTCTCTCTCTCTCTCTCTGTTCTACCTTTTAAACTCCATTAAATCTCAGATGGCCAGCCATTCCAGAACCACTTTTTGAAGAAAACTGGATTACTGAGCAAGGTATGTTTTTTTTTCCGTCTAGAGAATTCAAGTGTTCAGGTGACTACTACGTTTCAATTTTAAATACGTAGACGTGTATATATATACTGTATATATATATATATATATATACATACATATATAAATTTTTACAGTATATATATATATATATATTTACAGTATATATATATATATGCATGTACAGTATATGTATATATATATATATATATATACTTGGTAGTTGCTCGACTGTAGAGGATCACATGGTTACCCTCTCCTTGAGGGTAATTCTGTACCGTTGAACACGCGAATACAATTCATATGTGGTCTCATACTAAAATAAGTAATAGTATCCATACATTTTATAGGAATCCAATGTAATTCCCATTCATTACGGGTTCAATTAACAATGTGGGGTCCTTTGACTGGCCAGACAGTACTATATTGAAGCCTTTCCTCTGAATTCGGTTTATTTTCCCTTTGCCTCCACATACACTGAATAGTTTGGCCTATTTGTTACATACTCTCCTCTGTCCTCATTCACCTGACAACAGAGACTACCCAACAATTCTTCTTCACCCGAAGGATTATTGCACTGTCATTGTTCTGTTGCTAATTTCCTCTAGGTAAGGGTAGAAGAGACTCTTTAGCTGTGGTGAGCAGCTCTTCTAGGAGAAGGACACTCCAAAATCAAACCATTGTTCTCTAGTCTTCGGTAGTGCTATAGCCTCTGTACCATGGTCTTCCACTGTCTTGTGATAGGGTTCTCTTGCTTGAGGGTACACCCGGGCATACTATATTATCTTATTTCTCTTCCTTTTGTTTTGTTAAAGTTTTTATAGTGTATATAGGAAATGTCTATTTTGATGTTATTCTTAAATATTTTATTTTTCTTGTTTCCTTTCCTCACTGGGCTATTTTCCCTGTTGGAGCCCTCAGGCTTATAGCATCCTGCTTTTCCCAACTAGGGTTGTAGCTTAGCAGGTAATGATAATGATGGAGATCAGGATATTGTTCTTAATCTTGCCTATGATAAAAAAAAAAAGATATTTATTAGGTTGACCTAAGAAACAGACAAGGCATGAATAAATCATCCTCTCTCTCTCTCTCTCTCTCTCTCTCTCTCTCTACATCATCATGTATACGTCTTCATTACCATCGTTGTCATTCCATTCTCTCTCTCTCTCTCTCTCTCTCTCTCTACATCATCATGTATACGTCTTCATTACCATCGTTGTCATTCCATTCCCTCTCTCTCTCTCTCTCTCTCTCTCTCTCTCTACACATCATCTTTATACGTGTTCATCACCATCGTTGTCATCCCATCTCTCTCTCTCTCTCTCTCTCTCTCTTCATCTTGTATACGTCTTCATCACCATCGTTGCCATCCCATTCTCTCTCTCTCTCTCTCTCTCTCTCTCTCTCTACATCACCTTGTATACGTGTTCATTACCATCGTTTTCATTCCATTCTCTCTCTCTCTCTCTCTCTCTCTCTCTCTCTCTACATCACCTTGTATACGTGTTCATTACCATCGTTTTCATTCCATTCTCTCTCTCTCTCCCTCTCTCTCTCTCTCTCTCTCTCTCTCTCTCTACATCACCTTGTATACGTGTTCATTACCATCGTTTTCATTCCATTCTCTCTCTCTCTCTCTCTCTCTCTCTCTCTGTATTGCTCACCTGACGAATAATATCCCACGATAAATTAATTCATTGAATAATTAAGGATAAAATTAAAATTTTGTATTTTCCTTATCAACTGTAATATATAATATGCAGTCTTTTGTTCTTCTTTCTTTGTTCTATGGGAATATAATAACCTGAAATACATAGATATAAAATCCTTTTATGTAAGAGGAGAATAACCTGTTGCTTATACAAAATACCGTTTAATAAGTACGTGTTTGACAAGAAAGGTGATGCATAGTATTATATAATGGACGCCTTATATATACAGTATATATATATATATATATATATATGTATATATATGTATGTATGTATGGAGAGAAATTTATTAAGGTCTTTATATGCCATTGTCTCTTCCACGTCCTTCATTTCTAGCTTTATAACTGTTGATTGACACTTGCCAATCATATATTTTTTTTTCCACCTACCTGTAAACTATCATTCTCTCCATACGGCCAAACCATGTTAGAAAGGACCAGTTCATTCTCTCCATACTGCCAAGTTCATTCTCTCCATACTGCCAAACCATGTTAGAAAGCACTAGTTCATTCTATGCACGCGGCTAAACGAAGTCAGAACGCACTACTCCATTCTCCTCACATAGCCAAACTATGTCAGAACAAACTTCTTAATTCTCTCCACACAGCCAAACCATGAGAATGCACTACTTTTTTTTCTCTATGTGGTTAAACCAGGTCAGAACGCAGTACTTCATTCCTTCCTCGAGGCCAAATCGTGAGAATGCACTACTTTATTCTCTCCACGCAGCCAAACCAGGTTAGAACGTACTACTTCATTCACTCCACACGGCCAAACCATGACAGAACGGACTAATTCGTCATTTGGATGAAATTAAGTTTCCTTTCTCTCTACGTTTCTCAACCCTTTTTATTTCACATATTGAGTTTTGGAAAAAGAACGTTTTTTTCCAGTGATTTCTTCCAATAATCATCTGCATGTACGTAGAAGATTGGAAAACAAGCATAGGAAGGTAGAGAAGATGATGGATTGATGAACTAAGAACTTATACGGTATAAACCGGCATAGAAAGACCACAAACAGACACGAGTTGAAGGAAATGTCTGAGTCCTATGTACTGCAGTGGACTAGTTGCGGTAGATGAAGATGATATGTTTGATATATGATATTATACAATTCTTTTACAGAATACATTGTTTGTATACAAACAAGAAATCCCTGTTCCAAATACGTATACTGTACAGTATATACGCAAATACATATACTGTACAAGTATGTACATTACGGATGATGATATTGATACCAATACATTAACCTTCCATTTGCATGTATATATATGTTTAATATATGAAATTATGCAATCATTTTTACAAAATACGATTTATTATACATCCAATAAACCCCTTTTCCAAGGACGTATACTGTATTATACACAGCGGATATTGATATATGAAATACACGCATGTAGCAGATAATTATAATGCCCTGATATTCATCTAGGACTCCATTGGAAATAACAATGCTAAAAGCGACAGGTGTTGGATAAGAATCTGTGTTTGTTATCGAGGACGGAAATAATGACTGGCAGAGATAATAGTGGAAATTATAACTCTCTCTCTCTCTCTCTCTCTCTCTCTCTCTCTCTCTCTCTCTTTTGATGAAGTGCACTTTCTCTTTGTTTTTTCTTTACTAATTTTTTTTGTACATGTTGAGTAGATAAATTGAATATTATTGGATTTTGAGACTTGAACTTATGAATGGGTATATACACACATACACACACATATATGTATATATATATATACATATATATATGTATATATATGTATGTATAGATATTTAAATACATATACAGTCTATATATATATATGTATGTATATATACAGAGTATATATATATATATATATATATATAGATATATATATATGCACACTCACGCACACAGACGCAAACACATCTGTTTGTATTATAATGTAGATACTGTATACACGGACTCACAGATATATATATATATATATATGTATGTATATCATATAATATATATATGTGTATGTATATATATATATATATATATATATGATCCTTGGATATCGCTAGTCACTATTACGGTAACTATTAAAAATGTATCTATATCTTTATTTCTATATTTCAACCTAAAACTAGAAGTGGTAAAACACTACGATACATAAAGAGGTGAACTAGATTTATATATGTGTGTCACATACTTTAACCTCTCGTGTGCTGTTTCAATTCCTGTCACGTAAAGGTTAAATGTTAATTTTGTTTATTTTCTCTAGGATATTTTTTATAAAACTATATATAGGTCATTCGGGATATATATATATATATATATTGTATATATATACACATCTATATATATATATGTATATATATATATATATACTTATATATATATATATATATATATACTTATATATATATGTATATATGTATATATTATATATATATACATATATATATATATATAATTATATATATATATATATATATATATATATTTATATATCTATATATGTATGTATATATGTATAGATATCCTTACATTAAGGGGTCGGTTGCCTGATCCACCCTCTCCAAATTCTTCTATCATAGGCATCCTCTTCCACCAAACTTCTCTCCATATCATCCTTCACCTTATCTGGTAATCTAATTCTTTGCCGCCCATTTACAAACATACATATATACAGCAACAAATACAGTCATTTCTAGTCCACTGCAAGACAAAGATCTCAGACATGTCCTTATTCCTAGCCGGGGTTTGGCCATTTCATCACCACGCTGGCCAGGGCGGATTGGTGATGGTGGGTGACTTTTGTCTAATCGCTTACAGCAAACTAGCCTAGTATTTGTGGCCCTGACTAGTACAGCTTTGTTGATCATGGCAATAGCTCTTTATTGTTTAGGGGGAGATTATTATTATTATTATCTATATATTAATAAGATAGCGTGTGTGTTATTTTTTTTGTGTGATGCTTTAAAGAAAACGGAAATGATTTCATGGTATACTTTTACAAATTCACAATAGACTTTGATTACTTAACCAAAGCACATCTTATACAGTTTTCCCAATTTTGTCTTTAGCACCTGACTTTTTTTTTTTTTAAATATTAGACAAAAAAATTTAGTTTATCAATTTCTATAACCTAGATTATAAAATTAATCTCGGAACATTTTATTCAAACATGTATAGGTTAGGAACAAGATAATTAGTATTGAAAATATCATTTTGTGTAATTTACACGGGTTCTGCTTGTTATTATTATTATTATTATTATTATTATTATTAGAAAAAGATGAAAACCCGTATTGCGCCCAATAAGCTTCCTCAACTCAACTTACTCTGTACTGTTATATAACTAAATGCTACTGTACCTTCTGTGTACTGTTATATAACAGCTCTTTTATGTGTACTGACAAGGTGCTGCTATAGTATCTAATACTGATAGTAATTGTGAATACTTCCCTCTGTGCTATTATGTAACTGTGAATACTATTTCTTTTGTCTTTAGTGAAAAGTGTTCTGTACTGTTCTTATATAATAACAAATATGTTTGAAGTATTCTCTACAGGTACTTGTGTATATATATATATATATGTGTGTATGTGTGTGTGTATGTATGTATATATGTATATATATATTTATGTATATACTTATGTGTATATATATATATATATATGTGTGTGTGTGTGTGTTTGTGTGCTTATAAATTTATGTATATACTTATATATATATATATATATATATGTATGTATGTATATACATATATATACCTACGCACACTATTAAATCCACTTTTTCCATGTACAGGATAATAAATTAAAAAGCCATATTAACAAAATAAATAACATATATCCTTAAATTTGGAAAGAACCATCTCAAAAAGCCACAAATAAATTCATTTCCAATGTAGTTTAAACACATGCCTCTGACATTCATGAGCGACCTTTAAACTTAAATGCTTTATATTTTTTTTTTCATTATTTGCAGGATAGGCCGTACCCACAAGTTCTTCTAGTAAAGAGGTAAGTCACAGGACTGGACAAGCATGTCATGTAAGTAACAGATATTTTGATTTTTATCTTGAAATTATGATAATTAGCGCGCTGTGCTATCTTCATTTATTCAACAGTAAATCTATCTTTCAAATACTCAGTTGAAACGTGTCTATTACTAAGGGGACGGGGTGAGGGGGTTAAAAAGTTAATAAAGAAAAGGTGAAATTTTTCAAAATTCAGAGATCCTTAGATAATGAAGAGGATAATGGTTGATTATTATCTCGAGATTAGGATAATTAGCCCGCTATGCTATCTTCATTTGTTCAATAGTAAATCCGTCTTTCAAATACTCGGTTGAAACGCGTCCAGTGCTAAAGGGTGGTGGGGGGGGGGGGGGGGGGTTGGGGAGGGGGGGGGGGGCTGTTGTGGTTGATTTGGTGTTACTGGTTCCGTTATGACCGTTCAAGTTCAAAGTGTTTTTATTGTTCCTAGAATTCATTTTGTAATCAGTGGCTACTTTTTTCATTTATATTTTTTATAACATCATTCAATATTTCATGACGATTTTGATTTGGTTTTTAAGCTATTCGCGCTCAAATAGTAGTTTTCTCATATTTACACACAACCTATACGTACAACAACAACAACAACAACAACAAATGCAGCCGTTTTTGGTCCACTGCAGGACAAACACTTCAGACATGTCCTTATGCGTGTCTGGGGTTTAGCCAGTTTTTATCACCACGCTGGCCAAATGCTAATTGGTGATGGTGAGTGATGTCTGATCTCTAACATTAAACCAACCTAGTATAGGTGGCCCTGACTAGTACAGCATTGCTCATCATGACAATACCAAAATCCTTTCAGCACTTTAAGTTATCCTCACTCAGAAAGGGGATACCTTAAAGTGGTAAAAGGGTTTGCATTTATCAGCAAAGTTGTACTAGTCAGGGCCACCCATACTAGGTTGGTTTGCTGTGAGCGATCAAACAAAAATCTCCCACCATTACCGATCCGCCTTGTCTAGCGTGGTAATGAAAACTGGCCAAATACCAGACATGAATAAGGACATGTCTGAGGCTTTTGTCCTGCAGTGGCCTAGAAACGACTGCATTTCTTGTTGTTGTTTTTGTTGCTATATATATATATATATATATATTATACTGTATAATATATATATATATATATATATATGTATGTATATTATTGTTGTTGTTGTTGTTGTATATATATTATATATATATATATATATATATATAGTATAATCACACGCAAATGTTTCCAATAAAGGCTTTACTACAGGAAGATTTAATCACGATTTTATGTCATTGCCCCCAGCATACAGTCATGCCTCGGACAGTTTGCGCGTGCTCACGTCCGCAAATCATGACAAACTGCCTCTTGGAGATAGGATTTTTTTCCCTCGCCTTTTTTCCCTCGTATTTTTTCCCTCATGTGCTCTTTTATGTCTTCTGAGCTTCTCTCATTGTTACTCACACGGTGATCTGAATTTTCTCTTCCTTTGTGTGAGTCTTC
>NC_090731.1:174064900-174074900 GCF_036898095.1 Palaemon carinicauda | reverse complement strand
AACATCAGTCTTCAAAACTTCAGAATATGTTTGGAGGCTTGGTGAAGAATGCCCACTTGCTGAAGGGGAGGACAGAGTCTGAAGAAACTTGAATGTTCAACACAGGATACTGCTCCAGCAATCACCTGCCTTTTATAGCCATCCTCTTGAACTTTTTTTTACTGAACTTTTACATTCAATGTAAAATGCTGTAAAATGTTGCTATGGTAAAATATAGCTTTCAAAGCTGATACTCCTTGATCAAATATATCCTAACAAGTCTCTATGATTGCAAAATATAACTTGTAAAGTTGATAAACACTGGTAGAATATAACTAGCAGTATTTTTCGGATATATTCAGTACGTATGTTGAATTATCCATTCCTCAAGTTTCCCTTTATCAAAAGGCCAAAGATGTCAGTTATTTCTATCATAGCTTTCTTTCGACTGAATGCCCTTAAGTTGATAAGGTCTAAGCGATGAAAAGAAAAACTAGCCGTTTGGCTTTGAGAAGTCACATTTCAAGAGGGTACTTTTGACAAAAGTGTCTCTTCTCCCAGACGAACACATTTGAAACGAATGAACCTTAGTGAATAAAGGGTAGACTCTTATCTCCCGGTCGTTGAGGATAGGAGGAGGAGGAGGAGGTCGAGCAAACATCGTTAAGGCTCGTTATTTGATCCCGAAATAGATGTAGGCTGTAACCTTGAGATTAATTGGCCCAGAAACCTTGCAAGAACCGACGAGAGCTGCAACTTAACTTGCTCGAGTAATTCAATTCCTCTCTCTCGAAGTTGATACATTAGACTCTCTCAATTGCTTGTCATTTCGTGTAATGCTTCTCGGTTTTACATTTCGTGTAATGCTTCTCGGTTTTTCTCGGTTTTACATTTTGTGTAATGCTTCTCGGTTTTTACATTTGGTGTAATGCTTCTCGGTATTGCATTTCGTGTAATGCTTCTCGGCTTTGCATTTCGTGTAATGCTTCTCGGTTTTACATCTCGTGTAATGCTTCTCGGTTTTACAGTTCCTGTAATGCTTCTCGGTTTTGCATTTCGTGTAATGCTTCTCAGGTTTACATTTCGTGTAATGCTTCTCGGTTTTACATTTCGCGTAATGCTTCTCGGCTTTACATTTCGTGTAATACTTCTCAGGTTTACATTTCTTGTAATGCTTCTCGACTTTGCATTTTGTGTAATGCTTCTCAGGTTTATATTTCGTGTAATGCTTCTCGGTTTTACATTTCGTGTAATACTTCTCAGTTTTACATTTCGTGTAATGCTTCTCGGTTTTACATTTCGTGTAATACTTCTCAGCTTTGCATTTCGTGTAATGCTTCTCGGTTTTACATTTCGTGTAATGCTTCTCGTTTTTACATTTCGTGTAATACTTCTCGGTTTTACATTTCGTGTAATGCTTCTCAGGTTTACATTTCGTGTAATGCTTCTCGGTTTTACATTTCGTGTAATACTTCTCGGTTTTACATTTCCTTTAATGCTTCTCGATTTTGCATTTCGTGTAATGCTTCTCGGCTTTGCATTTCGTGTAATGCTTCTCAGCTTTGCATTTCGTGTAATGCTTCTCGGTTTTACATTTCGTGTAATGCTTCTCGTTTTTACATTTCGTGTAATACTTCTCGGTTTTACATTTCGTGTAATGCTTCTCAGGTTTACATTTCGTGTAATGCTTCTCGGTTTTACATTTCGTGTAATACTTCTCGGTTTTACATTTCCTGTAATGCTTCTCGGTTTTGCATTTCGTGTAATGCTTCTCAGGTTTACATTTCGTGTAATGCTTCTCAACTTTACATTTCGTGTAATGCTTCTCGGCTTTGCATTTCGTGTAATACTTCTTGGCTTTTCTCGGTTTGGCATTTCGTGATATATTTCTCGGATTTTCTCGGTTATTGCATTTCGTGTAATGCTTCTCGGGTTTGTATTTCATATAATGCTTCTGGATTTTTCTTGGTTTTTGCATTTCGTGTAATGCTTCTCGGTCATTGTCCGATTTGCATTTCATGTAATGCTTCTAGATTTGGCATTTCATGTAATGCTTCTCGGGTATTGTTAGGTATGTATTTCATGTAATGCTTCTCGGTTTTGCATTTCGTGTAATGCTTCTCAGCTTTGCATTTCGTGTAATGCTTCTCAGGTTTACATTTCGTGTAATGCTTCTCGGTTTTACATTTCGTGTAATACTTCTCGGCTTTACATTTCCTGTAATGCTTCTTGGTTTTGCATTTCGTGTAATGCTTCTCAGGTTTACATTTCGTGTAATGCTTCTCGGCTTTACATTTCGTGTAATGCTTCTCGGTTTTACATTTCGTGTAATACTACTTGGCTTTTCTCGGTTTGGCAGTTCGTGAAATATTTCTCGGGTTTTCTCGGTTTTGCCTTTCGTGTAATGCTTCTCAGTTTTGCACTTCATATAATGCTTCTGGATTTTTCTCGGCTTTTACACTTCGTGTAATGCTTTTCGGTTATTGTCGGATTTGCATTTCGTGTAATGCTTCTAGGTTTTGCATTTCGTGTAATGCTTCTCAGTTTTGTATTTTTTGTAATGCTTCTTGGTTTTGCATTTCGTGTAATGCTCTCGATTTTGCATTACATGTAATGCTTCTCGGTTTTGCATTTGTTGTAATGCTTCTCGGTCTTGTATTTCATGGGATGCGTCTCGGGTATTGTTAGTTTTGTATTTCGTGTAATGCGTCTTGGTTTTTCATTTTGTGTAATGCTACTCGGTTTCGCATTTCATGTAATGCTTCTTGGTTTTGCATTTGTTGTAATGCTTCTCGGTTTTGTATTTCGTGGGATGCTTCTCGGTTTTGTATTTCATGGGATGCTTCTCGGGTATTGTTAGTTTTGTATTTCGTGTAATGCGTCTTGGTTTTTCATTTCGTGTAATGCTTCTCAGTTTTTCATTTCGTGAAATGATACTCGGTTTCGCATTTCATGTAATGCTTCTCGGTTTTGCATTTGTTGTAATGCTTCTCGTTTTATATTTCATGGGATGCTTCTCGGTTTGATGTATCAGGGAAAGATGATATTTACAGTATGTGATGATTCTCATATTCGAATACTTCGAGGAACTGTTACTGATATGCAAGAGTTTCCAGATTGATTGAAGGTTTGGTATCAAGTTATTCTTTGTTTTATGTTAAACAGGCTGACATAAGTCTCTTTTTATACTTTATTTATGAAGATCTATTTTAATGTTGTTACTATTCTCAAAATATTTTATTTAATTGATTATTACCTCTCTTGTAGTTTATATATTTCCTTATTTCCTTTCCTCACTGGGCTATTTTTCCCGGTAGGAGCCCTTGGGATTATAGCATCCTTTAGATGAAACATGCTTAGAAAACAATCTTCTTTTTAATTTGTGGTCATGCAACCATTTTATATTTAAATTAAAAAAAAAATCAAAGTAGGCCACTCTATTAGTCTATGTAATAATTTTTTATATGGTCTAAATCTTGCATCATGTAATTCCATTTACAAATGAAGAATACGAAAGTCATTCAAAAGTATGATTTACAAAACTGGACCCTTGTTTTTTTTTTCATTAACTTCCAGAATAATATTTCTTAAATTGTCAAAATCACTTTATAATGACGTCCTGAAAGCTTGTAACATAGTTCGCTACCCAGCCATATCACTTACCAATTTCTACAACCTTCTGAAGCCTTATGATTATCTCATATCAAGGTTTACAAGCACGTGTTTTATACACGCTCGTTTAATATAAAGGTTTTGATTTATCTTATCTCTCGCTCTTCCCTTCACTGTTAATAGACCATCCTGTGTTATCATGCTAGCGTAAGCTTTCTCATGTTTGAATTTTTGTGACCTTCTTGCTCGCATGTCGCTGTATAAAAACTTGATGTCTGTTTAATAAAGTTTAGTTGCATTCACCTCGCCTGTCAGTTATCACCTAACGGCTCGCTCGCATAACACTTTTAGACCTCTTGAACTTTATCTCTTCCTTAAGGATGCTGCTTTGGGATGGCATGATCACAGGATACATTGGTCAAGGAATATTCTAATTTACTTAAGGGTTGTGGTGGCCAATGTGGTAATATCAGGGTGTGGTTCGAGTCCCGGTTAAACTCGTTACTTTCTTTGGTCGCTGCAACTTCACCATCCTCGTGAGCTAAAGATGGGGGGGGGGGGGAGGGCGGTTTGTGAGAGCCTATAGGTCTATCTGCCGAATCATCAGCAGCCATTGCCTGGCCCCCCATATTCCTAGCTTGAGTGGAGAGAGGGCATGGGTGCTGATCATTTGCATATATGGTCATTCTCTAGGGCTTTGCCCTGCTCGATAGGGCAATGTCCCTGTCCTTTGCCCCTGCCATTCATGAACAGCCTTTAAACCTTTCAACATAGTTCAGCAAAACATCTTTTGTGTGACATGTCGCATCGGACTTTATCAAAATATAGTTAATGAAATGAAATTATTAGAATCAAGTTATGAGGTTCAGATATAGCAGTGTAATACGATTGTCAGCGCCCTTAGACTTCAGCTACGGGCTCCCACCCCCTACGTGATCTCTCTCTCTCTCTCTCTCTCTCTCTCTCTCTCTCATTGTCATATCTCGAATGGTTCTGGCTTGCATTCTTGTCATGGTCATTCATACTTCCTTCTTATGTTCCCTTGCGGATCAAGGATGATTTCATACCCTCTCTCAAATTAGTACCTTATTTTCTATTATACGAACTACCAACGCAAGAGCCCGTGCCCCACCTACGTGTGGGGCGATCTGTACTGAACCGAACTGTTATCAGGTGAAAATAGGTCAATATAATTTTTTTATCACTTCAGAATGGTAACTACACACACTTAGAAGGCCTGGGTCATTGCCTCAAGTGTCAAATAGGGCTACAAGACTAAGTGTTATTCTGTAATTCTGACCTTTGAGTTTGGATAATGCTATTGAGAATAAGGTTGAGGTGGCCTATTGGAAACGGTCCTGCCTGGTGAACTGCAGGACTGGGGTTCGAGGCACGCTCAAGATCGATAGTTTCTCGTAGTGTCTGCAAACTCAACATCCTTGTGAGCTAAGGGAGGGTGGTTTGTGGGAGCCTATATGTCATGAGCAGCCATAACCTAGCCCTCCTTGGTTCTAGCTTGAGTGAAGAAGGGGATTGGGGGCTGATCATATGTGTATAAGGTCAGTCTTTAGGGGTATGTCACTATCCCTTGCCTCTGCCACTCATGAGCGACCTTTAAATTGTTTAATATTTTTTCTTTATATGAGTGCGATCAACCTTGTTCAAATTTACAATTTACTAAAACTTTTGATATTCGCATAGATGTCGTTGATGTTCCTTGGGGAAATTAAACGCACCAACTTATGATATGGAATATTTTCATATACATCAAAACATTACTTCTCTTGGTAATATATTATAAGCTTTCTCTAGATATAAAAAAAGCACAGAAAAACTTCTTTTTCCCTTTAAGCCCCTTTTCATGTAGTATCTTACTATAACTAGAGGGGCACTTAGTAGAGCGCAGACCTCCGCCGTGACAGCATATTCCTTGACCTTTCGTTCAACTGGGACCTTGACCTTTAACCCTAACATATATTAATTAGCGTGGATTTTCATACACTCAAATATGAGCCAAGTTTGAAGTTTCTACGACATTGATGTCCAAACTTATGGCTGAATACGTGAATTGGACATTTTGTTTGACCTTTGACCTTGACCTTCTAAAATTTAATAATTTCCAGCTTTTTACATCAGACTTAATCCCTGCAAGTTTCATTATTCTGCGATTAAAATTGTGGCCAGGAAGCTGTTCACAAACAAACACACACGCACAAACAAACAGAAACAGGGGGCGAAAACATAACCTCCATCCAACTTCGTTGGCGGAGGTAAAAATGGCATTTACATTCCCTCTCCCCATCATGAATCGACACATGATTTCCTAAGCTGTTCACAAACAAATACGCACACACAAACAAACAGAAACAGGGGGCGAAAACATAACCTCCATCCATATTCGTTGGCGGAGGTAAGAAGGGCATTTACAGTCCCTCTCCCCATCATGAATCGACACATGATTTCCTGAAACACACACATTTAAACACACTAACAGAGGCGAAAACATAACCTCCATCCATATTCGTTGGCGGAGGTAAAAATGGCATTTACAGTCCCTCTCCCCATCATGAATCGACACATGATTTCCTAACACACACATTTAAACACACAAACAGAGGCGAAAACATAACCTCCATCATATTCGTTGGCGGAGGTAAAAATAACATTTACAGTCCCTCCCCCCATCATGAATCGACACATGATTTCCTAACACACACATTTAAACACACAAACAGAGGCGAAAACATAACCTCCATCCATATTCGTTGGCGGAGGTAAAAAATGGCATTTACAGTCCCTCTCCCTATCATGAATCGACATATGATTTCCTAACACACACATTTAAACACACTAACAGAGGCGAAAACATAACCTCCATTCATATTCGTTGGCGGAGGTAAAAATAGCATTTACAGTCCCTCTCCCCATTATGAATCGACACATGATTTCCTAACACACACATTTAAACACACTAACAGAGGCGAAAACATAACCTCCATCCAACTTCGTTGGCGGAGGTAAAACTGGCATTTACATTCCCTCTCCCTATCATGAATCGACACATGATTTCCAAATCTTCACAATAATAAATTGAGAATCTTCGTTCTGGCTGACAATTCGAAATTAATCATCTCGAACCGAAGAGAAATTACCTTTAGATTTGAAGGGTCTTCGATTACCGTCCTCGATTACCGTCCTTCATCTGGCTCATTAATATTGTCGGTTTCGTGAATAGGATTATTTTGGTGCAGTGAAACTTGCTTGGGATTTCACCAGGTTCTGTTTTGGGTTATACTGTTGTTTTCGTTGTTGGTGTTGGTGTTTTTTTTTTTTGTGATAAAAAAGGACATGTGTAGATAATACTTTTAAAGATCATAAGATCATATCCTCTTTCAGAAGGTATATATATATATATATATATGTGTGTGTGTGTGTGTGTATATATATCTATATCTATATATATATATATATATACTGTATATATATATGTATATATATATATATATATATACTGTATATATATATGTATATATATATAATATAATATAATATAATATAATATAATATATATATACACACATACACACATACATACATACACAACGACATCAACAGCAAACAACAAATTGAGCCGTTTCAAGTCAATTGCAGGACAAAGGCCTGAGACATGTCCTTTTTCATCACCACGTTGGCCACTGTGTATTGGTGATGATGGGAGACTTTAGTCTGATCGCTCACAACAAGCCAACTTACAGTAGTACAAGTGGATGGCTCTGACTAGTACAGCTTTAATGATCATGAAGATACACAAATCCTTTTACCACTTTAAGGGACATATATATATATATATATATATAAACATGGCCTCGCTAAGAATAGACACCATAATTTGACTAATGGAATGCATCTATTTCAGTAGTTTAAGGTAACAGGTTTTACCTTGGCGAGAGAGAGAGAGAGAGAGAGAGAGAGAGAGAGAGAGAAAAGCAGGCTATTTTCCGGCTGTTATTCCAAAGTGATATGAATATTCAGTATTGGTCAAATACCCAAGGCTTCCACTCACTGAGGTCTGTTATTGCACAGTGGCTCTGTTTGTTTATTTTTAATCCTCCCCCCCTCCCCCCCCCCGCCAATAAAGGCTTTGCTGATATACATACAGTATGTCCTAATCCTTATATGCAAAATATGTGTTTTATACGTCAAGGTTCATTACCCTAGAATCATAAGGTGATGTGTCACCATCATCTCCTCCTACGCCTATTGACACAAAGGGCCTCGGTTAGATTTCGCCAGTCGTCTCTGTCTTGAGCTTTTAATTCAATACTTCTCCATTCATCATCTCCTACTTCGCGCTTTTTAGTCTTAAGCCATATAGGCCTGGGTCTTCCAATTCTTCTAGTGCCTTGTGGAGCCCAGTGTATGTGTTTGACAGTATATTTCCATCACAGTGGAGAATTCCATGAAACCTAATTATTCAGCATGTTGATAGAGCAAGATTGTATCTTGCTTGCCGAGGGTTAGTCAGTACCATTTGAGTGATCAGTAGACAAGGTACTCGCCTGGGAGTATAGCTGTACTCAGCTTTGTTTCCGATTGTCTGTGTCACCAGCGCGCTTGTTGGAGCTCAAGCTTAAAAAAAATAGCTCTATGGTGCTTTATATAGGGCGTTTTTTTCTTTTTTATTCGAGACCATTTATATTTGGTTTGGGAGGATTATGTATATTTATCTGTGTATAGATATCTGTCATTGATGGGAGATTTTTGACTGATCGCTCGCGGCAAACCAACTTAGTATGGGTGGCCCTGACTAGTGCAGCTTTGTTGATCATTGCGATACAGAAACCCTTTCATCATGTTAAGGTATCTATATCTATCTATCTATCCATCTATCTGTATATATATATGTATATGCACACACACACACACACACACATATATATATATATATTTGTATATATATATATATATATATATATATATTAGGATGGGGTATTGAGAGAGCCTATAGATCTACCTGCTGAGAAATCAGCAGCCATTGCTTGCCCCTCCTTGGACCTAGCTTGTTAGGAGAATGGCTTGGGTGCTGATCATATGTATATATGGTCAGTCTTTAGGGCTTTGTCCTGGTAGGGCATTGTTACTGTCCTTTGCCTCTCCCATTCATGAGATACCTTTAAACCTTTAACGCAGGAATACAATAGAGTTTGAGGATTCAGATGACCTAGCTCTATTTGTTCATCAGAATAGTATGAACCTTATTTCATTTCCTTTATGAGAATTTATATATAACTTGAAATCTATCGCATATAATAATGTTCAACAAGACTTCACTTACCGTAAAATTCTCGTATTGTTAACATGTATAGTTATATGAAGATTACGAAGAATTCAAAGATGCTGTCGATAAAAGTAGGAAGGATAAAGGAACTATAGTCAATTCTTTTTTAGTTAGGCAGATTTGCACCGACTCGCAGGGGTGCCCCTTTTAGCTCGGAAAAGTTTCCTGATCGCTGATTGGTTGGACAAGATAATTCTGACCAATGAGAGAGCAGGAAACTTTTCCGAGCTAAAACGGCACCGCTGCGAGTCGTGCAAATGCGCCTCATTAAAAAAAATTGAGTATAGTTTCGTTTGTTGAAATATTTCATTATTTAGATTAATAGGTTATCTACTATTTATGACATTTTTTCTTCTTTGTACTGTATTGTATTCAACTTCTTACTACTGTTTATGTGCTACTACTGTGTTGGGGTAGAGTTCTCTTGCTTGTGGGTAAACTTGGGCACACCATTCCGTCTTATTTCTCTTCCTCTTGTTTTTTTTTTTTTTAAGTTTTTTTTATAGTTGATATATGAAATATTTATTTTAATGGTGTTACTATTCTTAAAATATTTTATATTGATTGTTAATTACTTTTCTTGTAGTTTCCTTATTTCCTTTTCTCACTGGGCTATTATCCCTGTTGGAACCCTCGGGCTTATAGCATTCTGCTTTTCCAACTAGGGTTGTAGCTTAGCAAATAATGATAATAATAATAATAATAATCTCTTTGTATTGACAATTTTTTTTTTGCACTGATTTGTATTGTATTTGCGTGCAATTCAACATCTCAATTCTATTTATAATATTTATTTTTTTTATTTCATGTTTATATTTTACCCACCTGCAATTCCAAAAGTAAACAATCTTTTGTAAACTAACAAAAAGCCAACATATGTTTACACAACACCAAAAGCATCGACGCGGAACTTCATCAAAGGCGACTCCACGCATGCGCGACGGAACCTCTCTCTCTCTCTCTCTCTCTCTCTCTCTCTCTCTAAACGCATTAGAAAAAGTTGATCTCTCTCTCTCTCTTTCTCTCTCTCTCTCTAAACGCATTAGAAAAAGTTGATCTCGATCTCTCTCT
>NC_090731.1:174026769-174064400 GCF_036898095.1 Palaemon carinicauda | reverse complement strand
TCAATTGTGTTGAAAGTACATGGTGTAGAAGGTAAAATAGTTGAGTGATCAAATGGTTTTATATTAAAAGGAAAAATTATATGAAAATAGGTGTACAAACATATCTCTTTAAAGATTTAAAGGCCGCTCATGAATGGCAGAGGCAAGAGACATCGACATTATCCTATCAAGCAGGACAATGCCCTAGAGACTGACCATTTATATGATCAGCGCTCAAGCCTCCTCTCCACCCAAGCTAGGACCAAGGAAGGACAGGCAATTGCTGCTGATGACTCAGCAGATAGACCTATAGGCTCCCCCAAACCCCCATCCTTATCTCACAAGGATGGCGAGGTTGTAGCGGCCTAAGAAACTAACGAGTTTGAGGGGACTCGAACTCCAGTCTGGCGTTCAGCCTGTCAAGGACGTTACCACATCGGCCACCATAGCCCTGAAGCTCTGAAGCTTTTTGATTAAAGCGTTGATTGTTGTTACTTCGCCAACATCGTTGCGAAGGTTATGTTTTCATAGGCGTGTGTTTGTTTGTATGTATGTATGTGTTTGGGATTCATATAACTCAAAAACTATTGGACCGAATCTCATAAAATTTGGTGGGATGATTGGCTATAATCCGAGGACAATTTGATTATATTTTGGGATTGATTGGGTCAAAGGTCAAGGCCAAGGTGACGAAAAGGTAAAGGAACTGTCTCTTCGCCATAACCTGGCTAATTTTTATCTGATTTTTATGGAACTAGTGCCAAAAATGTGCATAATTTAATTGCATATCTTGTGATATTTACAATATATACAATATATATATAATATATATAATATACATATATATAATTATATATATATAAATATTTATGTATATATATATATATATATATCTATCTATCTATATATATATATATATATATATATATATAAATGTATATATAGGCGAAAGTATGCGCTCTACCAAGTGGCCGTTCTAGTTTAGGATAGGAGACATACGCAGAAGTACTATATCTGGGTTAAAATGGCTATTGTATGGAATGTTTGGTGACATGTTTGCAAATATTGCCATGATCGTTGGTACTATAGTCAATTCTTTTTAGCGAGGCAGATTTGCACCGGCTCGCAGGGTTGCCCTCTTAGCTCGGAAAAGTTGCCAGCTCGCTGATTGGTTGGACAAGATAATTCTAACCAATCAGAGAGCAAGAAACTTTTCCGAGCTAAAAGGGCTCCGCTGTGAGTCGGGGCAAATGCGCCTCATTAAAAAAAATTGAGTATAGTAAAGAGAAGGTGCTGTTCTATTTATGTTAATGGAAAACTGTATATGTATAGGTTCTTATAAACTTGTTTTATAACTAGCTTTATGCTGTGTTTCATGAAAAAATCTTTTTCAGTTATACATTATTCAATGTACCTGGATTATAGAAATTATGCTAATTTTTCTTACTCGTGTCAATTAAAATAATTTAGTTTGTTTGTTTATTATTTTTCTTGTAGTTTTTTATTTCTTTGTTTCCTTTCCTCAGTGTACTATTTTGCCTTGTTGGAGTCATTAGGCTTATAGCATCTTGTTTTTCCACTAGGGTTTTAGCTTAGCTTGTAATAATAAGAATTATTTTGGCTGACTGAGTGACTGATATTTGTATTTGAAATGGATATCATCATTATTATTATTATTATTATTATTATTAATATTACTAGCTAAGGTGCAACCGTAGTTGGAAAATCAAGATGCTGTAAACTGAAGGGCTCCAACAGGAAAAAATAGCCCAGAGAGGAAAGGAAACAAGAAAATATATAAACTACTAGAGAAGTAATGAACAATTAAAATAAAGAGGAAGAGAAATAAAATAGAATTGTGTGCCCGAGTGTACCCTCAAGCAAGAGAACTCTATCCCAAGAAAATGGAAGGCCATGGTACAAAGGTTATGGCACTATCCAAGACTAGAGAACAATGGTTTGATTTTGGAATGTCCTCCTAGGAGTGCTGCTTACCATAGTTGAAGTCCCTCTTTTACCCTTACCAAGAAGAAATTGGCCACTGAACTATTACAGTGCAGTAGTTAACTCCTTGAGCGAAGAGGAATTGTTTGGTAATATGTGTTGTCAGGTGCCTTACCTTATTGCCTTATTTTATGTTTGGGTTCCCCCAGGTCCCTCAGTGTGAGGCACCTCGTATATCCCACATAGAGTTGCTAATGCATCTTCCTGTGTATTTTCCATCTTCTAGTCTAGGATGCTCTGGGATGCATCTTAGGTGCATGAGGACAGAGGAGAATGTGGTAATAATAGGCCAGACTATTCGTTGTAAGTGTAGGGAAAGGAAAAATGAGTCGTAACGAGAGAGAGAGAGAGAGAGAGAGAGAGAGAGAGAGAGATCCAATGTAGTACTGTCAGGCCAGTCAAAGGACCTAATAATAAATATGCCTATGCATAGATTTGTCTATGCATGGAAATACATACTCCGATTATAACTATGAATGACCAAAAGATTGCTGTTACTTGAGCCAGGTCCCGAAATTTCATTACACCCAACCTCCCACGTTTAAAGGTTTTAAAAGTTTAAAGGCCGCTCGTGAATGACACAGTCAAGGGACAGTGACATTGCCCTATCAAGCAGGACAGTGCCTTAGAGATTGACCATATATACATATGATCAGCTCCCAAGCCCCTCTCCTCCCAAGCTAGGACAAAGGAGGGCCAGGCAGTGGCTGCTGATGACTCAGCAACCTCCCATCCTTAGTTCACAAGGAGGGTGAGGTTGCAGCGACTCAAGGAACGAAGGAGTTTGAGCGGTACTAGAACCACAGTCTGGCGTTCAACAGTCAGGGACGTTACCGGCATCGGCCACCACAACCCTAAGGCCAGGAGCACACTAGCGACTCTGTGGCGCCACAAAGCCACGCCACGCCTGTGGCGGGGGATGAGCGACAGAGAGCCACAGTCGCTTGCCACAGTCGCTAGTTTGCGCGGCAAAACTTGAAAACAATGGAAACCTATGGGAGACCACATCCCTGCCACACGATGCTGTGGCTTTGTGGCGCCACAGAGTCGCTAGTGTGCTCCCGGCCTAAATGTGACCACCAACAAGGCTGAGGGAAGATGTGACGAGCGTGTAAGAATAAATGAAATTTAGATTATCACTCCGAGTGATCTCGAGAAGATTACCTCCAGTGTTCAGAGCGATACAAGACTGAATTGGGGTTAACTTATCTAAAATGAAATCCGACACTTTTGGGGGTCCCAATGGGCCAGTCTCGGCGTGAGCAACGTCTCAGAACTTGTCACGCCTCTCTTCAAAAATGCAATTTTTAATTTATTTTTTTGTAATACTGTCGTGAAATGGCCTCTCTTCAAAAATGCTTTTTTTTTTTTTTTTTTTTTTACCGTAATACTGTTGTGAAATGGCCTCTCTTCAAAACGGCAATTTTTTTTTTACTTGTGAAATGGGCTCCTCAAGATTTTTTTTTTTTTTTTTTTTTTTTTTTTTTTTTTTTTTTTAAGCCTCTTGTGAAATAATGACTCTGAATGTTGACTTAGGATTTCGAGGTTTACGTGAGACCTTGGTTTCTACACTGGGTGTCGCTAGGCGACGAGGGTAAAGTAAGGCCTTGTTTTTATTAGTATTATTATGACATTCCCTGCTGCTCCTTCCGGTCTCCTTGGTTGACAGCGGAGGGTAGCAGCAGTAGGGGGTTCAGCGTTATGAAGCTTCATCTGTGGTGGATAACAGGGGAGGGTAGGGGGCTGTGGCACCCTAGCAGTACCAGCCGAACTTTGTTGAGTCCCCCTCGTCAGGCTGGGAGGAGCGTAGAGAAGAAAGGTCCCACTTTTTTCATTTATTTGATGTCGGCTACTACACAAAAGTGGGGGAAGTGCCTTGGTATATAGATAGAGAGAGATGATATTTTATCATTTTTCAGCTTGTGAAATAATGACTGAATGTTGACTGAGGATTTCAAGGTTTACATGGTTTCTATTCTGGGCAACCAGTGTCAAATAAGGTCTTTTTTAGTGTTATTATGACATCTTATCATTTTTCAGCCTGCTGTGAATAATAATTGAATGTTGACGTAGGATTTCAAGATTTACGTGAGACCTTGGTTTTCATTTTGAGTGTCTCTAGGCAACCAGGATCAAGTAAGGCCTTGTTTTTGTTATTATTATATTATTATTGTTGTTGCTGTTGTTATTGTACCAGCATTGAGGCCAAGC
Source organism: Palaemon carinicauda (assembly GCF_036898095.1). NCBI lineage: Eukaryota > Metazoa > Arthropoda > Malacostraca > Decapoda > Palaemonidae > Palaemon > Palaemon carinicauda. The sequence goes on along the minus strand of NC_090731.1, from coordinate 174,060,206 downwards.
AAGTTGGAAAGAAATGAAAATTAATGGGATGCTCTTGTTCTCTGATTTCTACTCTGAGGGAGTCTTGGCAACCAGGCTATTAATAATGCTATTATTGCTGCTGTTGATGTTGATATCATTGCTGTTGCTGTTGTTATTGTACCAGCATTGAGGGCAAGCAAGTTGGAAACAGCTGAAAATTAAATGGATGCTCTTGTTCTCTGATTTCTATTCTGAGTGTCTCTAGGGAATCTAGGCAACTAGAGTTAATTTAGAGCCTTTTTCTTTATTATTATTAATGCTCTTATTGTTTCTGCTGTTGTTACTGTTGATGTTGTTATCATTATTGTTGATGTTGTTATTGTACCAGCATTGAGAGCAAGCAAGTTGGAAATAGCTGAAAATTAACTGGATGTTCTAGTTCACTGGTTTCTGTTCTGAGTGTCTGTAGGGAGTCTAGGTACCCAGTGTTGAGTAGGGACCTTTTTTATTATTATTATTATTAATGCTATTATTGTTGCTGTTGATGTTGTTATCATTTTTGTTGTTGTTGTTATCGTACCAGCATTAAGGGCAAGCAAGTTGAAAACAGCTGAAAATTAACGGGATCCTCTTGTTCGCTGGGGACACGCCTCTTTTTGTCCACTACGAGGAAGAACCCGCAGGGGATCAACAATCGACCCCATATGGCGTATACAAATCAGATCCTGTCCTCTTTTAGACCTTGGGGCCTTAACTCCCTTGGTCCCTTTACTCCTACCACTTGCCCCCCCCCCTATCTCTCCCTCCCCCCCTCCAAATTTGCAGTGATTTACATATCAAAAGCACCAGTGTGATTCGTATGTGAGCTTACATCCTTTCAATGTGTCCGAAAGTAGACCCCTCTTCTTTCATACACACACGCGCGCGCACACACACACACACACACACACACACATTTTCCTTCACTGAACCTTACTCTCACTGCCTTTGGGTAGAGTTCTCTTGCTTGAGGGCACACTCGGACGCATTCATCTTATTTCTCTTCCTCTTGTTTTTTTTTTATAGTTTATATTTGAAGGATTTATTATAATGTCGTTTCTGCTCGTGAAATATTTTATTTTAATTGTTAATTACTTTTAGGTTCCTTTTTTCCTTTCCTCAATGGGCTACTTTCCCTGTTGGAGCGCTCGGGCTTATAGCATTGTGCTTTTTCAGCTAGGGTTGTAGCTTAACATATAATAATAATAATAATAATAATAATAATAATAATAATAATAATAATAATGATAATAATTTTATTTTTGATAATAATATTAATAATAATGATAATGATAATGACAATAATTATTATTATTATAATAATTCGAATAACAACAAGAATAATAATAATTATAATAATAATAATAATAATAATAATAATAATAATAATAGGTATGGTAGCCACACCTACAGCCCAATTTGCAACGCTTTTAAGCGTAGCTACGCATTTTCCATTGTTGCTAAATAAAAGTATATTATTAAGAGAATAGAATTAGCCTTTCTATTGCCATACATAGCATGAGGTCATTCCCTTCAATTGAGCTGCTGTCACTGACCTCTGGTGGATTATTTGGAAACTACAGAATAGTACGTAGGTTGTTGGTGCTATTTTTATTTTTATGAATGGACTTTTTTTTCATATATGGTTTTTCAGGTAACTGTACTTTTGAGCTGTTATAATGGTAGGTGGGTTACCTTTCCTGTGAATTATCTTTTTCTAGTATTATTATTATTATTATTATTATTATTATTATTATTATTATTATTATTATTATTATTTTATTATTATTATTGTTGTTATTATTATTATTATTATTACTCTAATTATTATTATTATTATTATTATTTTTATTATTATTGTTATTATTATTAATATTATCATTATTATTATTATCATTGTCATTATTATTATTATTATTATTATTATTACTCTAATTATTATTATTATTATCATTATTATTATTATTATTATTGTTATTATTATTAATATTATCTTTATTATTATTATTGTCATTATTATTATTATTATTATTATTATTATTATTATCATTATTATTATTATTATTATTGTTATTATTATTATTATTGTTGTAGTTGTTATCGTTGCTGTTGTTATTATTATTATTATTATTATTATTATTATTATTATTATTATTATTATTGTTTATTCATTGAAATAAATTGAATTATTTATGTTTAGTTCATCGCTGTTTTCTGGGATTATTTCAAATAAACCAGTAAAATTAGAAGAGGCCTTAGCTATGATAAGCAGCTCTTCTAGGAGAAGGACACTCCAAAATCCAACCATTGTTCTCTAGTCTAGGGTAGTGCCATGGCCTTCCACTGTGTTGGGTTAGAGTTCTTTTGCATGAGGGCACACTATTCTATCTGTTTCCTTATTTCATATCCTCACTGGGGTATTTTCGCTGTTGGAGCTCTTGGGCTTATAGCATCCTGTTTTTCCAACTAGGTTTGTAACTTAGCAAGTAATAATAATAATAATAGTAATAATAGTAATAATAATAATAATAATAATAATAAGAAGAAGAAGAAGAAGAAGAAGAATAGTAATAATAATAATGGAAGTAGATTGAATTATTCCGAGGGTACACTCATTATTTCCTTTCCTCACTGGGCTATTTTCGTTGTTGGAGCCCATGGGCTTATAGCATCCTATTTTTCCAACTAGGTTTGTAACTTAGCAAGTAATAATAATAAAAATAATAATAATAATAATAATAATAATGATAATAATAATAATAATAATTGAAGTAAATTGAATTATTCCTAGGGTACACTCATTATTTCCTTTCCTCACTGGGCTATTTTCGCTGTTGGAGCCCCTGGGCTTATAGCATCCTATTTTTCCAATTAGGTTTGTAACTTAGCAAGTAGTAATAATAAGGATATGTTATAATGATAATAATAATAATAATAATGATAATAATAATTTATTCATTGAAGTAGATTGAATTAATAAGGTATTTTAGTTATCTTCGTTTTTAGGAATCAATTCAAATAACCCAGTGAAATAACAGACAAATTCCAAAAAATAGGCCATTGCAAGGAGCCGGTCTGAATGTCAATAAGGCGTTGTATACACCAGACTTCTTTAATATAGTCTATTTCTTTTAGCGATGCAGATTTGCACCGACTCGCAGCGGTGCCCTTTTAGCTCGGAAAAGTTTCCTGATCGCTGATTGGTTGGACGAGATAATTCTAACCAATCATCGACCAGGAAACTTTACCGAGCTAAAAGGGCACCGCTGCGAGTCGGTGCAAATCTGCCTCGATAAAAGAAATGGACTGTAGTTATTTTCCCTTGTATATTCAACACCTTGCGATTAATACGTGCTTGATACACGTCCGCAACGCCTAATTAACTAAGAAAGAAGACTAATTAGCGCGTGATCAGACTGATGTGGTCAGTGACTCACTCTCTTTAAAAATATTGGCTCTTATTGTCCACAAGCCGTTGATAGTTGATCGAGTTAAACATCAATTGCTTTGCGAAGCGTTGCGTGTGAGATCCTACGTCCGGTGAACGCTGGGGGGGGCCCCACTTCAGGACTTCAGGATTCTCTGAAGGTCTGATAAATACATCCTATCACGTCAGGTTTCAATTGGATTGAAACCTTTATTGATTGCATCCGCAACAGTTTTTTTTTTTTTTTTCTTGATAGAGTAAGAAGGGCAGTTGATGTTTGATAAATGCAAAAAGGTATTATGCTCTCTCTCTCTCTCTCTCTCTCTCTCTCTCTCTCTCTCTCGTTATTTTTGGTACCATCATTGGCCCTTGAGTAACACCAATCAATATATAATGCAAATTTCACAAACGCACTAGCATATTAAGTATAAATGTATATATATATATATATATATATATATGTATGTGTGTGTGTGTCTGTGTGTGTATATGTATTTGGTTGAGTGTATGTATAAAATATGTGTATACATGCGTACCACACGCACACATACACACATATTATCTTCATCTCCTCCCACGCCTATTGACGCAAAGGGCCTCGGATAGATTTCCCCAGTCGTCTCTATCTTGAGGTTTTAACTCAATACTTCTCCATTCATCATCATCTTCATGCTTCATAGTCCTGAGCTATGTACCCCTAGGTTTTCCAACTCTTTTAGTGTCATGTGGAGCTCAGTTAAACGTTTGCTGACCTAATCTCTCTTGGGGAGTGCGAAGAGCCTGCCCAAACCATCTCCATCTACCCCTCATCATGATCTCATCCATATATGGGACTCGAGTAATCTCTCTCATAGCTTCCTTTCCAATCCTGTCTTGCATATATATATATATATAATAATATATATTATATATATATATATATATTTATATATATACATATATATATATATATATTTTATATATATAAGTATTTATGTGTGTGTATTTGCATATATAAATTATATTTATTATGTTTATGTATATATACAGTATATAGTATATATATACATACATATACATATACATACATACATATATATATATATATATTTATTATATATATATATATATACCATAACCATCCTGGGCCTTCCCTTTTCTTAAGTCGATTAATTTCCATGCTTACGCTTCCTTAGCTCTTAAACATGGCCCTCGCGGGGCTCACCAATCCTCGATGAAGACTAAAAGCTCCCTAAGGACTCTCGCCGGAGACTGACGATAATGATGCCAATCGCGTTAGGGAGAAGTTGGGAAGAGAAGGAGAAGGAGAAGGTTGAGGTAGTAAGAGGAGGTGGAGAGGAGGGAAAGAAGTAACAAATATATGAAGAGGAGGAGGAGGAGGGGGGGGGGCAAAGTAGCAAATATATTAAGAGGAGGAGGAGGAGAGGGGGGAGTAGCAAATGTATTAAGAGAAGGAAGAGGAGAGGAAGGAAAGAAGTAGCATGTATATTAAGAGGAGTAGGAGGAGAGGAGGGAAAGAAGTAGCATGTGTATTAAGAGGAGGAGGAGAGGAGGAAAGAAGTAGTATGTGTATTATGAAGAGGAGGAGCGGAGGGAAAGAAGTAGCATGTGTATTAAGAGGAGGAATAAGGTAGGGAAAGAAGTAGCATGTGTTTTAAGAGGAGGACAGTAAGGAAAGAAGTAGCATGTGTATTAAGAGGAGAGAGGAAGGTAGGGAAAGAAGTAGCATGTGTATTAAGAGGAGAGAGGAAGGTAGGGAAAGAAGTAGCATGTGTATTAAGAGGAGAGAGGAAGTAGGGAGAGAAGTAGCAAATGTTTTAAGAGGAGGAGAGGAAGGAAAGAAGTAGCATGTGTTTTAAGAGAAGGATAGTAAGAAAAGAAGTAGCATGTGTATTATAAGAGGAGGAGGAGAGTAGGGAAAGTAGTAGCTTGTGTATTAAGAGGAGGAGGGAGAGAAGTAGCATGCGTATTAAGAGGAGGAGAGTAGGGAAAGAAGTAGCATAGCATGAGGAAATTATTATTGATATCTTAAGTAGAGAATGAGGAGGGTGGAATGGTGTGTACAGTAGAGATAAAAAAAATAGCCATGAAGACTAAAGGAACGTGAAATAGCCCAAAATGAATGGAAGAATATTAGGAGAAAGAGGATATTTAATGATGAAGAGGAGGAGGAGGGTAGAGAAAGTAGCTTATTATGAGGAAATTATTATTGATATCTTAAGTAGGGCATTAGGAGGATGGAATTGTGTATAGAGAAAAGAAAGAGCCTTGAAGAATAGAGGAACATGAAATAGCGTAATTCGACTGGAAGAAATTAGGAGAAAGAAGGATTTACTTATAATGAAGAGGCATAAATTGAGATTGGTAAAATATGTCATTGTTGTTGATATATTGAAGTAAATGATAAAGAGAATGGATTGATACACAGAGTGAAAAAATAGCCTTGAAGAATAGAGGACCACGTAATAGCCCAAAGCGATTGGAGAACATCAAGTGAAGGAGGAATTTAGTGATGATGAAGAGGCATAAGTTGAGAGTAATTCTTTTGACTAGCTATGGCCTGATTGGTAACGTCCCTGGCTGGTGTTTGCCAGTCAGGGGTTCGAGTCTCGCTCAGACACGTTAGTGACATTAGTGTCTACAACCTTACCATCCTTGTGAGCTAAGGTTGAGGGGTTTGGGGGAGCGTATTGGTCTATCTGCTGAGTCATCAGCAGCCATTGCCTGGCCCTCCCTGGTTCTAGCTTGGGTGGAGAGGAGGTTTGGGCGCTGATCATATGATATATGGTCAGTCTCTAGGGCATTGTCCTGATTGCTAGGGCAATGTCACTGTCCCTTGCCTCTGCCATTCATGAACGACCTTTAAACCTTTAAACCTGCAGTAGGATAAGTGGTGTAAAGCGGGCAAATGAGAAAAGCAGGATGCTATAATCCTAAGGGCTCCAACAAGGAAAAATAGCCCTGTGAGGAAAGGAAATAAGGAAATAAATAAACGATAAAAGGAGTAATGAAAAATTAAAATAAAATATTTAAAAAACACTAACAACATTAAAACAGATATTTCACATATAAACTATGAGAGTCAGCCTGTTCAACATACAACCATTTGTTGCAAGTTTGAACTTTTGAAGTTCTACTGCTATCGATAAAATACCTGAATTATGATTTTAATAACAATTCCAAAGTTGGGGGAGAAATATAATCTCTCTCTCTCTCTCTCTCTCTCTCTCTCTCTCTCATCTTGTATTCGTATTTGACAGCATAATCGTTCTCTCTCTCTCTCTCTCTCTCTCTCTCATCTTGTATTCGTATTTGACAGCATAATCGTTCTTTCTCTCTCTCTCTCTCTCTCTCTCTCTCTCTCCATCATGTATTCGTCTTCATCACCATCGTTGTCATCCTCTCTCTCTCTCTCTCTCTCTCTCTCTCTCTCTCTCTCATCATGTATTCGTCTTCATCACCATCGTTGTCATCCTCTCTCTCTCTCTCACTCTCTCTCTCTCTCTCTCTCTCTCTCTCTCTTTCTCTCGTATTCGCCTTCATCACCATCGTTGTCATCCTCCCTCCCTCTCTCTCTCTCTCTCTCTCTCTCTCATCATGTATTCTTCTTCATCACCATCGTTGTCATCCTCTCTCTCTCTCTCTCTCTCTCTCTCTCTCTCTCATCTTGTATACGTCTTTATCCTCATCGTTTTCATCCCATTTCCTCTCTCTCTCTCTCTCTCTCTCTCTCTCTCTCTCCATCATCTTGTATTCGTCTCTATCATCATCGTTGTCATCCCATCTCTCTCTCTCTCTCTCTCTCTCTCTCTCTCTCTCTCAAGTCTAGCACCATCGGAGCAAACTGCTAGAAGCCAAGACTCCCATCAGAGAATTCCCCTGAGAGCTCTTTCTGAAGGCCTATCTCCTAGAGTCCCCGCTCAGGGGCCGCAAGGCCTCGCCGCATATGTTGCGGTCTATGACACCAGGCGACGCATATCGCCCGAATAATCCAGGGAGACTTTCTCTAGGGTCATATTTGGCCCAAAGGATCCCGCGACATGTTTTTTTCTTTAGGGCTGGATGAGAGATCCTGGAAGAAATATAGATGAGAGGTTAAGTAGATAGATAGATAGATGGATATATAGATAGGTAGATAGTTTGTATTTTTATTTTATTCATTGAATAGGCAAAGTAGATAAATAGATAGATAGATAGATTGATAGATAGATAGATAGATGGATATATAGATAGGTAGATAGTTTGTGTTTTTATTTTATTTATTGCATAGGCTTAGTAGATAGATAGATAGATAGGTAGATAGATAGATTGATGGATAGATAGATAGATGGATATACAGATAGGCAGATAGTTTGTATTTTTATTTTATTCATTGAATAGGCAAAGTAGATAAATAGATAGATAGATAGATTGATAGATAGATAGATAGATGGATATATAGATAGGTAGATAGTTTGTGTTTTTATTTTATTTATTGCATAGGCTTAGTAGATAGATAGATAGATAGGTAGATAGATAGATTGATGGATAGATAGATAGATGGATATACAGATAGGCAGATAGTTTGTGTTTTTATTTTATTCATTGCATAGGCTAAGTAGATAGATAGATAGATAGATGGGTAGATAGATAGGTGAGTAGTTTGTGTTTTTATTTTATTCATTGCATAGGCTAAGTAGATAGATAGATAGATAGATAGATAGGTAGATAGTTTGCTTTTTTATTCTATTCATTGTATAGGCTAAGTAGATAGATAGATAGTTTGTGTTTTTATTTTATTTATTGCCTAGGCTTGGTAGATAGATAGATAGATAGATGGATGGATAGATAGATAGGTAGATAGTTTGCTTTTTTATTCTATTCATTGTATAGGCTAAGTAGATGGATAGATAGATAGATAGTTTGTGTTTTTATTTTATTCATTGCATAGGCTAAGTAGATAGATAGATAGATAGATGGATATATTGATAGGTAGATAGTTTGTATTTTTATTTTATTTATTGCATAGGCGAAGTAGATAAATAGATAGATAGATAGATAGATATACAGATAGGTAGGTAGTTTGTGTTTTTATTTTATTCATTGCATAGGCTTAGTAGATAGATAGGTAGAAAGATAGATTGATAGATAGATAGATAGATAGATAGATGGATAGAAAGATGGATGGATATATAGATAGGTAGATAGTTTGTGTTTTTATTTGATTTATTGCATAGGCTAAGTAGATAGATAGATAGATAGATATTTAGATAGGTAGATAGTCTTTTTATTTTCATTGTATATTGCGTCTAAAAATTCATGAAAATTTAAATTAAAAGATTTACGTGATTCAGTGTGAAATAATTATGATGAAATTACAAATGTTGAAATATGTAATGATATTGATAATACAGTGGCAGTGACTAAAGCATTAATATTAGTGTAATTATTATTATTGTTGTTGTTGTTTGTTTTGTTGTTATTATTATATTATACTCAATTTTTTTAACGAGGCGCATTTGCACTGACTCGCAGCGGTGCCTTTTTAGCTCAGAAAAGTTTCCTGCTCTCTGATTGGTTAGAATTATTTTGTCCAACCAATCAGCGATCAGGAAACTTTTCCGAGTTAAAAGGGCACCCCTGCGAGTCGGTGCAAATCTGCCTCACTAAAAAGAATTAACTATAGTTATCCCTCGCATCTCCTTGAGACAGTGATGGAGAAATATTATAAATTTTTAATGAGAAATTCCCATGAATTGACAGATATTTCTATTCGTTTATAGCTTTGTGTTACTTTCCTCTTGGTAAGAGTAGAAGAGACTCTTTAGTTATGGTAAGCAGCTCATCTAGGAGGAGGATACTCCAAAATCAGACCATTGTTCTCTAGTCTTGGGTAGTGCCATAGCCTCTGTACCATGGTCTTCCACTATCTTGAATTAGAGTTCCCTTGCTTGAGGGTACACTCGGGCACACTATTCTATCTAATTTCTCTTCCTCTTGTTTTGTTAAAGTTTTTTATAGTTTATATAGGAAATATTCATTTTAATTGTGTTACTGTACTTGAGCATTTTTTCTTGTTTCCTTTCCTCACTAAGCTATTTTCCTTGTTGGGGCCCCTGGGCTTATAGCACCCTGCTTTTCCAACTAGGGTTGTAGCTTACCAAGTAATAATAATAATAATAATGGTGTTTGCAACCTCACCATCCTTGTGAGCTAGTGATGGGAAGTTTGGGAAGCCTATAGGTCATCAGCAGCCATTGCCTGGCCCCTCCTGGTCCTAGCTTGTGTGGAGAATGGATTTGGGCGCTCATCATATTTATATGATTAGTCTCTTGAAGATTGCTCTGTTCTTTGCCTCTGCCACTCATGAGTGACTTTTAAAACTATTAATCACTGTAGTAAATTCATCTATTTTATGAATACTGTTGTTATTATTATTATTATTATTATTATTATTATTATTATTATTATTGTTGTTGTTGTTGTGTTTGTTGTTGTTGTTATTATTATTATAGAACTTTATTATTATTATTACTGCAATTATTATTATCCATCTCATCTATTCAAGTAGGCCTTGAGCAAAAGCTCTCTCTCTCTCTCTCTCTCTCTCTCTCTCTCTCTCTTCTCTCTCTCTCTCTCTCTTATAGAATGTTTCTTTACATGATAATTCTACTTCAAGGATGGCACTAAACAATAGCGAGTAAAAAGGGCATAAGCCTCCTATCCATGTCACGTCTTCCATAGTCTTTACGGTAATGGCCCATTAGGGTCCATTTCCCTTGACCCCTGCAGCTATGTTTGTCTTAGCGACTAAGGAGGTAAATTTTGTTGTAGTTTCTCCAGTATTTGTGTCAACTTTCATCGTTGTTATTGTTGTTTTTGTTGTTGTTGTTGTTGCTGTTGTTAGGATACTATATTATTCCTGATGTGTTTGTTTCTACAAGATTGAAGCTTAATTATTCAAGGTACGAGACATATGGTAAATTTTTAAAAATAATTTCGACGCTCATGATAGCTTCAGTAGTACTAGGATTAATAATAATAGTAATAGTGTGGAAATTACTTAATTCCTGAAATTTGACTTAGACATTAAAATACTGTAGATTTGTGAGAGGCATTTAGGTGTATCATCACGGATTTGGTACAACACAAGTTTATAAGATATTTTTCAAAAAAGAATTATATTGCCACGCTCATGATAGATTCAGTAGTACTATAGTCCATTTCTTTTAGCGATGCATATTTGCACCGACTCGCAGCGGTGCCCTTTTAGCTCGGAAAAGTTTTGTGATCGTTGATTGGTCGGAATTATCTCGTCCAACCAATCAGCGATCCGGAAACTTTTCCGAGCTAAAAGGGCACCGCTGCGAGTCGGTGCAAATATGCATCGCTAAAAGAAATGGACTATAGGATCAATAATAATAGTAAAAGTGTGGAAACTATTTCTGAAATCCTGAAATTTGACTTAGAGATTAAAATACTGTAGATTTATGAGATACATTTAGGTGTATAATAACGGTTTGGTTCAGCACAAGTTTATAAGATGTTTTTCAAAAAAGAATTATATTGCCACGCTCATGATAGCTTCAGTAGTACTATAGTCCATTTCTTTTAGCGATGCATATTTGCACCGACTCGCAGCGGTGCCCTTTTAGCTCGGAAAAGTTTTGTGATCGTTGATTGGTCGGAATTATCTCGTCCAAACAATCAGCGATCCGGAAACTTTTCCGAGCTAAAAGGGCACCGCTGGGAGTCAGTGCAAATATGCATCGCTAAAAGAAATGGACTATAGGATCAATAATGATAGTAAAAGTGTGGAAATTATATCTGAAATCCTACTATTCGACTTAGGCATTAAAATACTGTAGATTTATGAGATACATTTAGGTGTATAATTACGGGTTTGGTGCAGCAGAAGTTTGTGAAATATTTAAAAAAAAAAGGAAAAAAAATTATATGACTACAGTAAGAGTCTTCATCAAGAAGCTGGCTCGTCTCATTTCATGGTAAAACGTGACAAGTAATCTCAGTAATCTCCTCTAAGGGTAAACCTTCACTTAAACCTAGATTTAATGCAGTTGGTCTTTGTGAATGTATTTTTGAATCAATTTAATCTCTATCGCTGGTTAATCTTAAGTATAAACCGGTAAGTTGTCGTTAGTATGGCCTATCCGTCGTGTGAATCTCAAAATTAAGAAGATTTCAGAATTTGGCTTAGAGTCTCAATAAGATTGAAGGTCATTACATCGGGATAAAGCTAATATTTGGTATATTTACCTCCGCCAACAAAGTTGGAAGGAGGTTATGTTTTACCCTCTGTTTGTGTGGTGGTTTGTGAACAGCTTCCTGGCCACAATGCTAATCGTAGAATAGTAAAACTTGCAGGGATTAACTGTTATGCAAAAAGCTAGTAATGATGAAACTTTGGAAGGTCAAGGTCAAAGGTCAAGGTCACGGTCAAGCAAAATGTCTAAGTTTGGACGTCGTTGTCACAGAAACTTCAAACTTGTATCATATTTGAGTGAATTAAAATCCACGCCAATAGTTACATATTAAGGTCAAAGTTCAAGGTCAAGTTCGGCAAAGGTCCAGAAATAAGCTGCCGCAGCGGAGGTCTGCGCTCTACTGAGTGCCCCTCTAGTTGTCTGTGTTTTCATCAAGTCTTGGAAGTGTTTGCCATACTGGGGTTCGAGTCCCGCTCAAGCTCGTTAGTTCCTTTAGTGTCTGCAACCTTACCATCGTTGTGAGCTAAGGATTGGGGTTTTGGGGGCGTCAACAGTAGACATTGCTTGGCCCTCCTTGGTCCTAGCTTGGGTAGAGAGGGGGTTTGGGCGCTGATCATATGTATATATGGTCAGTCTCTAGGGCATTGTTATGCTTGATAGGGCAATGTCACTGTTCCTTACCACTGCCATTCATGATGGGCCTTTAAACCTTTAAAACCTAATCTGATATACAAAAATACAGCTTCAATTGTTGAAATATTTTTGTCCATTATCTCAAAGTCTTCTCTCTCTCTCTCTCTCTCTCTCTCTCTCTCTCTCCATTCCTTTCAATCACATGCAACTGAACTGAATTCAGAAAATTTCCGAAATTAGTCGTCAATAATGACAAGGGGTAATTAGCCCCTTGTGTAATTTCAGATTATTCACGATTTCCATTTTTATCCGAATAATTACTCGAAGGGTAATGCAATTGAATTACTCAAAGGGTAATGCAATTGAATTACTCAAAGGGTAAAGTAATTACTGCATATTCTTCCACCATAGTTTCACCAACTTTGAATTACTCGTAATTACCCAAAGTGTGTCTCTTGCTAATAGCTCTGTGCCTCAGTCTCATTCCCGTTAATTGACTTCCTTTGTAAATAATTCAATTACACAAGGGTTATCATTACCTCCGCCAACGAAGTTAGGAGGAGGTTATGTTTTTGCCCTTGTTTGTCAGTTTGTATGTTTGTGAACAGTTTGTCTGTTTGTAAACAACTTACTGGTCACAATTTTACCCGGAGATTAATGAAACTTTCAGGGATTAATTGTTATGTTGAGACGTAGAAGTGATTCAATTTTGAAAGTCTTAGGTCGAAGGTCAAGGTCAAGGTCGAGCGAAAGGTCGACCGTATATCCCTAACCTTAACCCCAAGTTCGCACATGGTTTGTTACACAGACTTGAAATACGCCTACGGTCTAAATTGGTTCTGGGCAAGGCAAGCTGGTTTCGAGAAATAAGATGCCGTGGCGGAGGTTTGCACGGAAGTCCTAGGTCATAGGTTAAAGGTCAAGGTCAAGGTCGAGCGAAAGGTCGACTGAATAAACCTAAGATTAAGCCCCAAGTTCGCACATGGTTTGTTACACTGACTTCAAATACGCCTACGGTCTAAATTGATTCTGGGAAAGGCAAGCTGGTTTCGAGAAATAATATGCCGTGTTGGAGGTCTGCACTCTTTGAGTGATTTTTTAGCTTAGGTTTTTGATTAATTTATTTCTTATTTGATGAAGATATTGACTTTTGTGGAAGGAAATATAATTCATAATTCGTGATTCATTTGTGCAATGTCGTTACCTAGGCCAGAGGAGAGCATAAACATGTCATGTCGAGATATAGAATTAACAATGGAATCGAAATGAATCTCAGGCAATTATATGGGAAATCAGCTTCTGTAATTCGTCCTAGATAGATAGAGAGAGAGAGAGAGAGAGAGAGAGAGAGAGAGAGAGAGAGAGAGAGAGAGCCCTTTTATGAACGAAATTTTATATAAAGAATCATTTAAGTTATGATTTCTATGATGTATGGCTGAGAGAGAGAGAGAGAGACGCCTTTGTGAGCTAAGGATATGGGATTTGGTGGAGCTAATAAGTGTACCTGCTGAGTCATCAGCAGCCCATGGTCTGGCCCTCCCTGGTCCTAGCTTAGATGGAGAGGGTCTTGGGCGCTGATCATATATGAACATGATCAGTCTCTAGGGCATTGCCCTGCATGCTAGGGTAATGTCACTATCCCCAGCCTCTGCCATTCATGAGTGGCTTTTAAACCGTCTTTATTCTTGGCAAGGTAACACTAAATCATATTTCTTGAATCGTGAACCTAGGTTCATTTCATATTTCAGACAAATATTAATAACATTTTTCCAATAAATAAAATCGACTTGACAAGTAATAATAAAAGAACTGCAATTACCGCAAAGAATAAAAGAAATGAGAAGAATACCCTCTGTACCATGGTCTTCGACTACCTTGGGTTAGAGTTCTCTTGCTTGAGGGTACACTCGCGCACACAAATCTATCTAATTTCTCTTCCTCTTGTTTTGTCAATGTTTTTCTAGTTTATATAGGAAATATTTATTTTAATGTCGTTACTGTTCTTAAAATATTTTATTTATAGTTTTCCCTTTCCTCTCTGGGCTAACCCTGCTGGAGCCCTCGGGCTCATAGCATCCCACTTCTCCAACTAGGCCTAGGGTTGTAGCTTAGCAAATAATAATTATAATAATAATAATAATAATAATAATAATAATAGTGTTAAGAAAGGCTATGAATATCTCGTCCACACCATCCTTCTAAAGGCGTCAGTCACGCTGACGTTTGAAGGTTGAAAGAATCAAAGAAGAGAATTGAAAGACTCTGTAATATTGGCTTAACCTTCACGAGAGGGTGAACACACACAAACACTGCCTGAAAATGATGAACATCATCATCATCATCATCATCTCTATCATCATCACTATCATCGTGTTTGATTTGTTTCATTGTTAGCTGTTGGGTCCCCCTTGACAAATACATGCTGTACACTCGCGAGCTAAGTCAAGACAATCGGTCATACTTTTTGAGCTGATTTCCTTTGTGCCCACTCTCTCTCTCTCTCTCTCTCTCTCTCTCTCTCTCTCGTATTGGTAAACAAACAGGGTTACAAACAATCACTTACACACACATCTATATATGTATATATATACTGTATAAATATATATATATATATATATATATACTGTATAAGTATATATATATATATATATAAATATATATATATATATATATATATATATTATATATAAATATATATATATATATATATATATATTTATATATATACTGTATATATATATATATATATATATATGTATATATATATACACATATGATAAATTTTGCACATTTAGACGTGTTTTTCATATTCAAATAAGCCTACCTGTCGAATTCAGGTATATTGTACTTAGAATTGAAATCAACCCATCTTCACCATCGTAGCTAATTGGTAGTTTGTTACTTGGCTTAGTCACTGTCTATACAAGCTTGCCGACCAGGGTTCGATTCCCGGCCGGACCCAAGCTCTTGTCTTTGTGTGATTTCGCCTGGGGCTCTGATCCCGAGGTCGTTAAGAGAATCCAGACATTAATGTATCAAAAATATATATGGCTTATTTGAATATGAAAAACACGTCTAAATGTGCAAAATTTATCATTAATTGAATGGCAAGTAACAAACTACCAATTAGCTACGATGGTGAAGATGGGTTAATTTCAATTCTAAGTACAAAACACCTGAATTCGACAGGTATAAGTACAGAAGAATTGGCATTGACTTTTATCTTTCTTCGTGGCCAAGTGGTTTAGTCACTGTCTATACAAGCTTGGCGACCAGGGTTCGATTCGTGGCCAGACCTAAGCTCTTGTCTTTGTGTGATTTCGCCTCGGGCTCTGATCCCGAGGTCGTTAAGAGAATCCAGACATTAATGTATCAAAAATATATATGGCTTATTTGAATATACACATATATATACTGTATACTATATATATATATATATATATATATATACCAAATGCTGTATAATTTGGCGAAGGCAATAAGACTGTTGAAAGCTAGGAACGAACGCGCGTCCAGAATAGACTGCTACTGAATTCAAGTCAAGAATCAAATTCTAACTTCCAGAAACGTTTTAAATTGTTCAGAAGTTACGAAGCTTATATTGGTTTTGCTCTAAGACGATGTCAGCTTACGGATGACATAATAAGGATGGACTCAAGTGTGAATACCATTTTCATCCACTGGAAAGACCTTATTCTCAACCATTTTCAACCACTGGAAAGACCTTATTTTCAACCATTTTCAACCACTGGGAACACCTTATTTTCAACCATTTTCAACCACTGGAAAAACCTTTTTTTCAACCATTTTCAACCACTGGAAAGACCTTAGTTTTAACCATTTTTAACCACTGGAAAGACCTTATTTTCCACCACTGGAAAGACCTTATTTTCAACCACTGGAAAGACCTTATTTTCAACCATTTTCAACCACTTGAAAGACCTTATTTTCAACCATTTTCAACCTCTGAAAAGACCTTATTTTCAACCAGAGTACCATTTAAAGACACTCAAAATTGTTGGAGTTTTGGAGCTTAGTGCTGAAGTTTTGATATTGCCTTTTTTTTTATCGTTAGAAGGAGGTTAGGTTTTCGCCCCTGTTTGTGTATGTGTTTGTTTGTGAACAGCTTCCTGGCCACAATTTTAATCGTAGAACAATGAACCTTGCAGGGTTTAACTGTTATGTAAAAAGCTAGAACTGATTAAATTTTTGGAAGGTCAAGTTCAAAGGTCAACCAAAATGTCCAATTCACGTAATCAGTCATAAGTTTGGACTTCTTTGTCGCAGACTCTTCAAACTTCGTTCATATTTGAGTGTATGAAAACCCATGCTAATTAATACATGTTTAGGTCAAAGGTCAAGGTCGAGCAAAAGATTGAGAAATAAGCTGCCGCAGTGGAGGTCTGCACTCTATTGATTGCCCCTCTAGTTTATACTGGTTCTATGTTGCGATAATTTATCCACAGTGTTCGATTTAATCATTTATACCGTCAGCATTCAGAAAAGGTTTTCAATTGGTAATATGAGGGTGTAATTGTGCTTTTAAATTTTACACGTATGTGAAAATATGTGCTCATTATTATTATTATTATTATTATTATTATTATTATTATTATTATTATTGAAATTACTTGCTAAGCTACAACCCTAGTTGGAGAAGCAGGACACTATAAGCCCTGGGGCCCCAACAACGAAAATAATCCAGTGACGGAAGGAAACAGGGAAAAATAAGATATATTAAGAACAGTAAAATTAAAATAAATATTTCCTATATAAATTATAAAAACTAACAAAATAAGAGGAAGAGAAATTAGACAGAATAGTGTGCCCGAGTGAACCCTCAAGCAAGAGAATTCTAACCCAAGACAGTGGATGACCATGATATAGAGGCTATGACACTACCCAAAAATAGAGAACAATGGTTTAATGTTGGAGTGTCCTTCTCCTAGAAGAGCTGTTTACCAGAGCTAAAGAGTCTCTTCTACTCTTACCAAGAGGAAAGTAGCCACTGAACAATTACAGTACTGTAGTTAACCCCTTGGGTGAAGAGGAATTGTTTAGGAATCTCAGTGTTGTCAGGTGTATGAGGACAGAGGAGAATCTGTAAAGAATAGGCCAGACTATTGGGTGTATGTGTAGGCAAAGGGAAAGTGAACCGTAACCAGAGAGAAGGATCCATTTTAGAACAGTTTGGCCTGTCAAAGGACCACATAATTCCGTAATGGTAGTATCTCAACGGGTAGTTAGTGCCCTAGCCAACCCACTACCTACATGCATGTGCATATTTTAAATGGGCTAGCACTGTATTCAAAATATACTTTGACTATGTGCATGAGAAAATTCAGCTTGTATCAAAGATTCCGATCTCAGCAAACCAACCAAGTATGGATGGCACTGACTAGTACAGCCTTACTGATCATGGAAACACACAAACACTCGTTAAGGTATCCCCACTCAAAGTGGTATATACCACGCTGGCCACTGGTGGTGATGGTGGAGACTTCAGTCTGATCTCAGCAATCCAACCTAGTATGGATGGCCCTGACTAGTACAGCCTTTCTGATCATGCCAATACACACACCCTCTCACCACGTTAAGGTATCCCCACTCAAAGTGGTATATACCACGCTGGCCACTGGTGGTGATGGTGGAGACTTCAGTCTGATCTCAGCAAACCAACCTAGTATGGATGGCCCTGACTAGTACAGCCTTACTGATCATAGCAATACACAAACTATTCCACCACGTTAAGGTATCCCCACTCAAAGTGGATATTTGGTATATCCATTCATTTTCATCACATCTGCAGATTGGTGATAGTGGAGACTTTAGTCTGATCTTAGCAATCCAGCCTAGTATGGGTATCCCTGACTAGTACAGCCTTGCTGATCATAGCAATACACAAACCCTCTCACCCCGTTAAGGTATCCCAGCTCAGTGGTATAAACGTTCATTTTCATCACCACGCGGGCCACTGGTGGTGATGGTGGAGACTTTAGTCTGATCTTATCAAACCAACCTAGTATGGATGGCCCTGACTAGTACAGCCTTTCTGAGCATGCCAATACACACACCCTCTCACCACGTTAAAGTATCCCCACTCTAAGTGGTATATACCACGCTGGCCACTGGTGGTGATGGTGGAAACTTTAGTCTGATCTCAGCACACCAACCTAGTATGGATGTCCCTGACTAGTACAGCCTTGCCGATAATTGCAATACACAAACTCTTCCACCACATTAAGGTATTCCCACTCCCAGTGGTATATCTGTTCATGTTAATCCCCACGCTGGCCACTGCGGATTCATAATGGTGGAGACATTAGTCTGATTTCTCACAGCAAACCAACCTAGTATGGATGGCCCTGATTAGTACAGCCCTCTGATCATGGCGATACGCAAACCCTTTCACCATGATAAGGTATCCCTACTCTCAGTGGTATATCTGTTCATTTTCATCACTCCGCGGGCCACTGGTGGTGATGGTGGAGACTTTAGTCTGATCTCAGCAAACCATCCTAGTATGAGTGTCCCTGACTAGTACAGATTTGCTGATCATAGCAATACACAAACCCTTCCACCACGTTAAGGTATCCCCACTCCTAGTGGTATATCCGTTCATTTTCATCACCTCTGCAGTTTAGTGATGGTGGAGACTTTAGTCTTAGTTTATCAAACCAACCTAGTATGGATGGCCCTGACTAGTACAGCCTTGCCGATTATGACAATACACACACCCTATCACCACGTCAAGGTATCCCCACTCAAAGTGGATATATGGTATATCCATTCATTTTCATCACCTCTGCAGATTGGTGATGGTGGAGACTTTAGTCTGATCTCAGCAAACCAACCTAGTATGGATGGCCCTGACTAGTACATCCTAGCTGATCCTAGCAATACACAACTCTTCCACCACGTTAAGGTATCCCCACTCTCAGTGGTATAACCATTCATTTTCATCACCACGCGGCCCACTGGTGGTGATGGTGGAGACTTTAGTCTGATCTCAGCAAACCAACCTAGTATGGATGGCCCTGACTAGTACAGCCTTTCTGATCATGCCAATATACACACCCTTCCACCACGTTAAGCTATCCCCACTCAAAGTGGTTTATACCACGCTGGCCACTGGTGGTAATGGTAGAGACTTCAGTCTGATCTCAGCAATACACAAACTATTCCAACACGTTAAGGTATCCCCACTTAAAGTGGTATATCCGTTTATTTTCATCACCTCTGCAGATTGGGGATGATGGAGACTTTAGTCTGATCTCAGCAAACCAACCTAGTATGGGTGTCCCTGACTAGTACAGCCCTCTGATCATGGCGATACACAAACCCTCCCACCACGTTAAGATATCCCCACTCTCAGTGGTGTATAATCCGTCCATTTGCATACCTCTGCAGATTGGTGATGGTGGAGACTTTAGTCTGATCTCAGCAAACCAACCTAGTATGGGTATCCCTGACTAGTACAGCCTTGCTAATCATGGCAATACACAAACCCTTCTACCACGTTAAGGTATCCCAGCTCAGTGGTATATCCGTTCATTTTCATCACCTCTGCAGATTGGTGATAGTGGAGACTTTAGTCTGATCTTAGCAATCCAGCCTAGTATGGGTATCCCTGACTAGTGCAGCCTTTCTGATCATAGCAATACACAAACCCTCTCACCACGTTAAGGTATCCCCACTCAAAGTGGTATATACCAAGCTGTCCACTGGTGGTGATGGTGGAGACTTCAGTCTGATCTCAGCAAACCAACCTAGTATGGGTATCCCTGACTAGTACAGCCATGCTAATCATGCCAATACACAAACCCTCTCACCCCGTTAAGGTATCCCCACTCTCAGTGGTGTATAAACCGCCCATACTCCAACCAGTCCTCCATGCATTGTGGGCCCTTCTGAGGACAAAGCAAAACACGAGGAAGCCAGACAGTCCCTTCAGCGAGTTAATTGTGCTTCAGTTGGTGTCACCTGTTAAGGATGTGAGTGGTTAGAAGGATATCCTGGATCACCTCGATATCACCCTGCTTTACCAAGTACACTGATGACAAGCAATGAGTGGCGGTGATGGCACAGATGGATGGCCATTAAGCTTTTTTGGGGGGAGTTATGAAACGGCGTGGGGTCGGTCGGGGACACTTCTTGGAAAAAGCTATATTTTTTTTTATGTTTCTTGAAATCGGGGTCAAAATTCGGACTAAAGGCTATTTGTGTCATGTGTGAAAATCTCCAACAATTACAAAAATGTTTTATTTTTTATATATTCTTAAAAATGATCACACTTTGGGATTGAAAGCCATTTCCCTAATGAAGAGTAAGTGTCTGGGTGTGTGTGTGTGTATATATATATATATATATATATATATATATATATATATATATATATATGCGTAAAAATCACAGGAAAACGTGATGCTCAGATGCAGAAGAACCACAGGGAAAATGAAAATACGAAATATACGCTTAAGTCCTGACTAGTTTCGTGATACTTCTTCAGGCGACTGAAGAAGTATCACGAAACTAGTCAGGACTTAAGCGTATATTTCGTATTTTCATTTTCCCTGTGGTTCTTCTGCATATATATATATATATATATATATATATATATATATATATATATATATATAGCACAGACTCCCACATATTGGCCAAACTGCGATGTGGTAGTTAGGTAAGTGGGAAGGGGTAGGAAGATCTAGTTGCGCCTGTGTGTACATATTTACCTAGATATTTAGCCATCATTTTCTGACGGGTCGCGTACTCTAGTAAAATTATAGTTTTTTTTTTTTTATTTAAGGAAAGTGCAGCGTTGAACCTTTGGTAGAATATAAATTCTCTTCCCATAGTTTGAAGGTTTAAAGGCCGCTCATGAATGGCAGAGGCAAGGGACAGTGCCATTATCCTATCAAGCAGGACAATGCCCTAGAGACTGACCATATATTATGATCAGCGGCCAAGCCCCCTCTCCACCTAAGTTAGGACCTGCGTGTAGATACTGTGACGGGCCGAGAGAAGGTTGTGACTCAGACAGTGTGAAAGCAACTGAGTAAATTTATTATAGAACACTCTCCTTTATATACCAAAGCTCAAAGCAACAAGAAATTTCATGTTCAAAAACAGACACTGTTACAGAGGAGAAAACCAGACATGTTTATTCTGGTTCTTTTTAGTGCGAGGGAAGAGCGAAAATACGAGCATAATATATACACAAAATGAACTATGTACGATCTTGTGACACACGGTTGGTGCAATACCTTTCTCTCAGGAACTTGTTCTTACAGGAAAGGGCTTCTTCCATTATTTCTTATCTGGATTCAAGGCTTCTAAACATACCTTTAAAGACGAGAAAAAATATAGAATTTGAAGCAAATTTGACCATTACAAATGCCTCCATATATCAGGTGAAAATGACATAATCTGTTCGTTACTACTAATATTTGAATGAATGAAACGCATACAAATATTATTATCTTAAACGCAAAGCTGAAAAGAGTCATGGAACTGACTGGATATAATCTGGCATTCCTGTGTCAATCGATAGTGTGATGACTTTTACTTAGAGGCCAAAGTGTGAGAGAGAGAGAGAGAGAGAGAGAGAGAGAGAGAGAGAGAGAGAGAGAGAGATGGCTTGATTATTATTATTTTTCATAACGATTGTACAAGTACAGGTATACCAAATAGCCAAACTGCATTTGTATGTATCCCCTATTTTAGTTCTACTGTAATTTGCTTTATGGATGTGGCTGCATATGACCTATAATTCTAATTTATTATTTATTTAGTAAGACAGAGAGAGAGAGAGAGAGAGAGAGAGAGAGAGAGAGAGAGAGAGGAGAGAGAGAGAGAGAGAGAGAGAGAGAGAGAGAGAGAGAGAGAGATTTACACGACCAAAGGGGGTAATCAATAAATCATCGAAAACACAAGTTATGCCAAAGTCCTGAAGTGAAGTAAAGACAAGATGAAAGGAAATGCGTTGTTATTGAAAGGATAAAACATGAACATTTATATATGCTGTTAAAGGGTAGATAAAACCAAAGTTAATTAATTAATTATAATAGATAATGAAAATTGATAAAAAACTGTTAACGTCATAAGCTAACCGAAGAGAAGACTCAAATAGAGTCAAGACTAAAGTATAGTTTAAGAGAATTATAAGAATTAATAAGAATTAATCAATGATTAATCATTAATCAATTAATATATAAGAATTAATCACCGATACCTGTTCCTGTTATTCTTTAGGTAAGGCGTCTTGGAGAAGGTTGGGAATGCTGGCAGTGCACCTCTTACGGTGCCCTGTAAGCATTGTTTAACGGTCTATGCAGCTTAATACCTGTAATATGATTATGGCTATGTCTATCTAAAAGAGAGAGAGAGAGAGAGAGAGAGAGAGAGAGAGAGAGAGAGAGAGAGAGAGAGAGGAGAGAGAGAGCGTGCACATTATCTTCACAAGTAGACAACAGATTTGAGATCTATATATATATATATATATATATATATATATATATATATATATAGAGAGAGAGAGAGAGAGAGAGAGAGAGAGAGAGAGAGAGAGAGAGAGAGAGACCTGCACATTTTAGTCACAAGTCGACAACAAATTTGCAAAATTATATATATTATATATATACATATATATATATATATATATATTATGTATATATATTTATATATACTAATATATATATATATATATATATATATATATATTCATATATATATATATATATATATATATATATATATATACAGTATATATACATATATGTATATATATATATATATATATATATATATATATATATATAGAGAGAGAGAGAGAGAGAGAGAGAGAGAGAGAGAGAGAGAGAGAGAGAGAGAGAGACGCACATTTTTGTCACGAGTAGACAACAAATTTGCAAGAATATATATATATATATAAATATATATATAAAGAGAGAGAGAGAGAGAGAGAGAGAGAGAGAGAGAGACCTGCACATTTTCTTCCCAAGTAGTCAACAGACTTGCAAAAACCTTTATATTGGTCAATATTACATGACGCCTTCAGTTAAGCTCCAACACCGACGACGGACAAAAGAATGTTACAGCATGTACATGCATGTGTCCGCGGTTTTCGTTCGACTGTTTCTCCTGCAGAAGTTGTATCCCCCATGGAATAATGGATGGCTATAGATCGAGTTTGGCGCGAATGAGAAAATCATTATCATCAAAGGTCAACGATGTTTTATCCTCCACGTGGCTTTCAATTGTGGCCACCGACTGTATACGTTAAGCCCACGTATTAGGTCATTTCCTCCCCCCCTCCCCCCCCCCCTCCCTTCTCCTTCAAAGCACACAAAGACCCGTGACGTCAATGGATTCCCAGGAAGATTCCAACGTCGGTTCCAACGTGGCCGACATTTAGAATACGTGAAAAGGTTGCGGGAAGGAGAACGTATTGGCAATTCGCGTCGGCCGTGTGTTGTCTCTTGAGAGAAGGGAACGAAGAGATGAGGGGAAGGGGTACTTTGTTAGAGATGAAGAGACACCGGGTGGGTAGTGGAAGGGAAGTGGAGAAGTGGATGGGGTAATCTGTTAGAAAGAAGAGAAACCAGGTGGGTAGTGGAAGGGAAGATACAGTGGGAAGTGGAGAAGCGTATATGTAAGTGGATGGGGTACTCTGTTAGAGATGAAGAGAAACCGCGTGGGTAGTGGAAGGGATGACATAGTGGGAAGTGAAGAATCGTATGGGGAAGTGGATTAGGTACTCTGCTAGAAATGAAGAGATATTTGGTGGGTAGTGGAAGGGAAGATACGGTGGGAAGTGGAGAAGCGTATGGGGAAGTGGATAGGGTACTCTGTTAGAAATGAAGAGAAACCGGGTGGGTAGTGGAAGAGAAGACACAGTGGGAAGTGAAGAATCGTATGGGGAAGTGGATTAGGTACTCTATTAGAAATGAAGATATACCAGGTGGGTAGTGGAAGGGAAGAGGCAGTGGGAAGTGGAGAAGCGTAGGTGGAAGTGGATGGCGTACTCTCTTAGAAATGAAGATATACCAGGTGGGTAGTGGAAGAGAAGAGACAGTGGGAAGTGGAGAAGCGTATATGTAAGTGGATGGGGCACTCTGTTAGAAATGAAGAGATACCGGGTGGATAGTGGAAGGGAAGAGACAGTGGGAAGTGAAGAATCGTATGGGGAAGGGGATTAGGTACTCTGTTAGAGATGAAGATATACCAGGTGGGTAGTGGAAGGGAAGATACAGTGGGAAGTGGAAAAGCGTAGGTGGAAGTGGATGGCGTACTCTTTTAGAAATGAAGAGATACTTGGTGGGTAGTGGAAGAGAAGAGACAGTGGGAAGTGGAGAAGCGTATGGGGAAGTGGATAGGGTACTCTGCTAGAAATGAAGAGATATTTGGTGGGTAGTGGAAGGGAAGATACGGTGGGAAGTGGATTAGGTACTCTGTTAGAGATGAAGATATACCGGGTGAGTAGTGGAAGGGAGGAGACAGTGGGAAGTGGAGAAGCGTATGGGGAAGTGGATGGGGTACTCTGTTAGAGAGAAGAGAAACCAGGTGGGTAGTGGAAGGGAAGTTACAGTGGGAAGTGGAGAAGCGTATGGGGAAGTGGATGGCGTACTCTATTAGAAAAGAAGATATACTTGGTGGGTAGTGAAAGAGAAGAGACAGTGGAAAGAGACAGTGGGAAGTGGAGAAGCGTATGGGGAAGTGGATAGGGTACTCTGTTAGAAATGAAGAGACACCGGGTGGGTAGTGGAAGGGAGGAGAGAGTGGGAAGTGGAGAAGCGTATGGGGAAGTGGATGGGGTAGTCTGTTAGAAATGAAGAAAAACTGGGTGGAGTCTACAGTATATCAGATTTAGCCCGGTCCCACAGAGCTATGGATGAAATACGAATGAATTGAGGAAGCCAATTTTCCTGGGTTCCAGCTGTTCACGAGCATCCGCAGCAAAAATGCACTTTTTCTGCAATACTGTGTGGATGAACCTTATGATTTATACATATATTGAGAATGTGTGGCTAATGTATTATGAACAAAAGTTGAAAGCATTGTGGAAACTGTCCAGGGTAAAAAAAACCGTTATATCAGGCCAGATGTATCACTAATATTGAGGGTGTAAAACGTACAATGTAGGAAAATAGCGTATTTTTTGCGTATGTATTGCGAAAGCAGAACAGATGCATTGAAAACAAAGGGAAAGAATAACGAATGCGTTGCGGAAGCATGAATGATGTAGAGCGGATGTATCTCGGAGACGGCGGATGCACTGTGCACTGAGGTAAAAAATAGCTTATCTTAGACCCCCAGGTCCAGTCTTCTGCCAAACCACGGTCTGACCCAGACCAATCTTGACCATCATTTTGGTTGTCTTCTTTCCTGGAGCACTTACGTGAGTTGTGCAACTTGACTGTTATGTTATTGGGCAAAAGCAACAATCTGACAGCATTTTTGAGAGTACATGATATATAGGTGTATACTCCTCCAGAACCAGATGACTGGCTCACTTTATTTACAATCTTGGGTTACCTTATCCAATCGCTATCGGTTCGCAACTTGTACGCTATGTATTTGGAATGCATTCTTATAATTCGTAGTATGGATGTGCTAAATAGCTCCCATTCCGCTACCAACACGCAATTACCCGTGAGTTGCGGATAAAGGCCGAACACAGTGAATAGCAGTGAATGTATTGCGTACGGATTGTATATGTATTGCATATGTATTGTGAATGTATTACGAATCCCGCCCTCAACCTAAATTTGTGCAGTTCAGAAATCTAGGAGCGGAAGAATCAGCCACTTGCGGATGTATTGGGAACATGTTAGGAGGTGGGGCAATTGATTTCAGCATGAATCACGAATACCCAGTATGTTTGGCGATTTCCTACCAATTTCGTGCGTAATTCAGTCGCAATTCACCCGCATTACCTGTGGGACCGGACCTTTTAGAGATGAAGAGAAACCGGGTGGGTAGTGGAAGGGAAGAGACATTGGGAAGTGGAGAAGCGTTAGGGGAAATGGATGAGGTACTCTGTTAGAAATGAAGAGAAACCGGGTGGGTAGTGGAAGGGCAGAGACAGTGGGAAGTGAAGAAGTGTATGGGGAAGTGGATAGGGTACTCTTGTTAGAAATGAAGAGATACTTGGTGGGTAGTGGAAGGGAAGAGACAGTGGGAAGTGGAGAAGCGTTAGTGGAAATGGATGAGATACTCTGTTAGAAATGAAGAGAAACCGGGTGGGTAGTGGAAGGGAAGAGACAGTGGGAGATGGAGAAGCGTTAGGGGTAGTGGATGGAGTACTTTGTTAGAAATGAAGAGATATCGGGTGGGGTTTATACCAGATTTATTCTCATGATCTATCACGTAAACCTTGAATAGAAAGGTCATAGAAGGTCCAAATACTGTTTTTAAGTCGTCAAAGTTTTATGGAAAGATATGTCAATACATAAGGGTCTTTTCGAAAATGTATTATGACGTTTTATTGTACGCTTTGTAGCTATAACAAAACAACTCAATTATTCTAGGTTTGATTTATGATTGCAATTTACTCTTGAGAAAGATGTCTGATCTGTTTCTTCTTCAGTTACACACACACACACACACACACACACACACACACAAATTGGCATATATAGAACGTCATAAGATTTTTTTAAATTATATATACAGGAAATGTTTGTATTTTTTTCATTCTATCATGTTTTGAATATTGTTCTTATTTCTGTTCTTCAACTGCCGACTCTCATATTGATTTGTTGAGCCTAAAACTTGAAGTCTGTTGAATTCTTTAGCCCTAATCTTAATTTTAATCTCTGGCTCTGTCAATCATTTAGTTCTTTGTGCATGTTGCATAAGGTTTTTAAATAATTCTGACCATCCTTTGCATTCAGATCTTCCTGACTGTACCCTCCTGTATGTAGTACTAGGTGTATAGTAAATTCTTACAGTCTTGTTTTCTCCATCATTACGTTCTATACTATATAGTATTTTGGAAGTTTTATTCCAGCTGTTACTAGATTGTGGAATGATGTTCCTGAAATGGCTGTTGAATCGGTGGAAATCCAAAAGTTCAGATTTGTAGCAAATGCTTTTCTTTTGAACAGGTTAACATAAGTATCGTTTTATAGTTTATATATGACTAATCTATTTTAACGTTGTTACTGATCTTGATATATATATATATATATATATATATATATATATATATATATATATATATATATATATATATATATATACAGGTACACTGTATAAAAGTTTTTTTTTTAAATATTTTCTTATGCTGTATATAGCTTATTCGCTATTTCTCTATTTCCATTCTCCCCTGGGCTGCTTTTCCTGTTGGAGCCCTTGCGCTTGTAGCATCTAGCTTTTCCAACTAGGGGTGTAGGTTTTCTAATAATAATAATAATAATAATAATAATAATATAATAAAGTATTATACCGTGAGGAATTATACTTTCCTAAATCTCAGTTTAAATAGAAGTTATATATATATATATATATATATATATATATATATATATATATATATATATATATAAAACTTCATGTTACAAAAAACTAAATAGTATGTTAACCATACGTGAACCAAAAAATCGAAGGAAAAAAAAATAATAAAACAATATTGAACCTCACTCGGAGACATGCAATAGACTCTCTTCTTGAAAATTGTAATATCTGACAGATCCGTGAAAGCAAGGATAACATTATTGGCCTGATTGGTAACGTCTCTGCCTGGTGTTTGCCAGTCGGGGGTTCGAGTCCCGCTCAGACAGACTCGTTAATGCCATTAGTGTCTGCAACCTTACCATCCTTGTGAGCTGAGGTTGGAGGGTTTGGGGGAGCCTATAGGTCTAACTGTTGAGTCATCAGCAGCCATTGCCTGACCTTCCCTGGTCCTAGCTTGGGTGGAGAGGGACCTTGGGCGCTGATCATATGATATATGGTTAGTCTCTAGGGCATTGTCCTGCTTGCTAGGGCAATGTCACTGTCCCTTGCTTCTGCCATTCATGAGCGGCCTTTAAACCTGTAAACTGCAATCAGTCATAAGTAGGCCTAGTCTATGAAGAATTGAGTTATTTGATCATTGATTTTGTAATTCTAAGTTAATTCTAATCAATAGGAACATATCTTGCAATGGACGTTGTACATGGCTTACAAAGGCGGGATAACCTGTATTGCGTTGCCTCTGTTATGTCTAACAGTTATTGTCCGTGGCAAATGGTATTGTTAGGCTAACAAACTTGTTTACCTCCGCGAGATGGTGGCTTGGTGAATATCTCTCTCTCTCTCTCTCTCTCTCTCTCTCTCTCTCTCTCTCTCCTCTCTCTCTCTCTCTCTCTCTCTCTCTCCGGTATTATATTATTTAGTACTATTAGTACTATGATAAATACCATGTATACTCTCCAAGGCTACCACACAACCCATGCCAAACCTTCTCTCACAATTAGGCCTACTGTTGGATTAGTTAAATGTTTTTAATTATTCTTTGTTCTTTATCTAATCTCAGCCTATTTTTTATATTGCTTTCAACAAAAGTAGGCATCGTGTATTAATTACAGCCAACTATACGTGCACACATCTACTGTACACAGCAGTATGCTTTGCGCACGTACAGCATGTAGTAATATCGATTTCTTCTCTTGTACTCTGTATCACTAATATATATATATATATATATATATATATATATATATATATATATATATATTATATATATATATATATATATATCAAGAATAACAGAAGCAGTGGAAGGTAGAAAAGACGATGAATCGACGAACTAAGGAATTTTGCGTGCGTGGACTGGCACAGAAAGGCCATAAACAGACGCTAGTGGAAGGGCAAGTCTGAGGCCTTTGTTCTGCAGTGGACTAGTAACGGCTGTTGTTGATGATATATATATATACATATATATATATATATATATATATATATATATATATATATATATATATATATATATATATATATATATATATATATATACTGTATACACACACACACACACGAGAGTTAACATTAATATTTGAAGCTATAAGTAAATCCCTTTATTTAAACAACTATAATACCAAAAGTTTAGAAAATTATTTATTAAATGAGAAGCCCATTCGAGAAAGAAACTTTTGTTATTTATTCATTATTACTTTATTTCTTTTCCTCACTGGGCTATTTACCCCGTTGGAGTTCTTGTGCTTATACCATCCTGCTTTTCCAACTAGGGTTGTAGCTTAGCTAGTAATGATATAGTAATAATAACTAGGTTAAAGTTAATACAAAAGGACAATGGAAATGGTTATAACCAAACTCGCAAGGAGGCGATAGACCAATGTGTTGAAAAGTCTATTTGTTTTTTATCTTTTATTATGAAAATACAATTACATTTTATTAACATACATTTTTTTCTTTTCTAAAGAAATATTCCTTTACAAATTATATTTTACATTTTTGTTCAGCAGAACTGAATACCATATTGTGGCGCTCAGGGAACACAACATCCACAGAACACAACAAATCAATACGAGGTTCAGTTATCTCCACAGTGAATGTTGCATGTGATGGCCGGACTTATTAAAAGTTACATGAAAGTCTCCCAAGAGCTTTTAGCTCCGTATGTGACTTCAGAAAGGAAAAAAAGATAAGTTAATCCCCAGAATGTTTTTCCCGGTGTAGGAAAACTAGTCCCAGTTGAAGCTTCGGTAACTTTAGGTTTAACCATGGAAAGTGGAAACAAAATAACGTTGAAATAAAGGAAATTAAAACAAAGACGCACATTGAAAGGTAAGGTCTTCTTTAAGATCAATAATTATTTCAGAGAGAGAGAGAGAGAGAGAGAGAGAGAGAGAGCTGTGGCGTCTCATTGTTAGTGGCTCTATAGAATAACTTGTAGTTTAACGTGTACATGTATGTGTTTAGTCTTTAGGCTCTCTCTCTCTCTCTCTCTCTCTCTCTCTCTCTCTCTCTCTCTCTCTCTCTCTCTCTCTCTCTCTCTCTCTCTTATTTTATACATACAATATATATATATATATATATATATATATATATATATATATATATATATATATATATATATTGTGTGTGAGTGTGTAATTATATGTACATTAATACACAAAATCCTTTGCGCTTTTAGGTAGCTGGAAAGAAATGAAACACGCCGTATTTATTATTTCATTTATGGAGTTATACAGGCGAGAGAGAGAGAGAGAGAGAGAGAGAGAGAGAGAGAGAGAGAGAGAGAGAATTTCAGTTTAGTAAAATATACCAAACTATATCATCCTTTTCATCTCTGCTAAAATAACATTGTAAAAAAAGCGAATAAAAATATATATAAAAATGCATATAGTAAAAATTTACTTCTGACTTTAAACAATTTTATATAGAAATAATTTCAGATAAAAAAATTATGAAGAAATGGTAAAAAAAAGACAAATATTTCTCGCTCTTTGACATTCTGAACAAAGAAAGATGGAATTAAATGAAATATCTTTACACGTGTATATCGTAATTTTCTGAAATTCTCCTTATTGTAATACTGTTTCAAAGGGGAACAATGAAATGAATATTCCATAATATTTTCACTGTGAATTTTTTATTAATAAACTAATGACATTTTTTTTAAAACTAATTTTTGTTGATGTTTTTAAATGTTGTTTAATAGTTTATGGATTTGTTTGTTCGTTTGATCTCTCTCTCTCTCTCTCTCTCTCTCTCTCTCTCTCCTCTCTCTCTCTCTCTCTCTCTTAAGTGTTGCTTAAATAAGTTTATCGTTTGATCTCTCTCTCTCTCTCTCTCTCTCTCTCTCTCTCTCTCTCTCTCTCTCTCTCTCTCTCTCAAATGTTACTTAATAAGTTTATTGTTTGAACTCTCTCTCTCTCTCTCTCTCTCAAATGTTACTTAATAAGTTTTTTGTTTGAGCTCTCTCTCTCTCTCTCTCTCTCTCAAATGTTAATAAGTTTATTGTTTGAACTCTCTCTCTCTCTCTCCCTCTCTCAAATGTTACTATAAGTTTTTTGTTTGATCTCTCTCTCTCTCTCTCTCTCTCTCTCTCTCTCAAATGTTACTATAAGGTTTTTTGTTTGAGCTCTCTCTCTCTCTCTCTCTCTCTCAATGTTACTATAAGTTTTTGTTTGAGCTCTCTCTCTCTCTCTCTCTCTCTCTCTCTCTCTCTCTCTCTCATCTCTCTCTCTCTCAAATGTTACTATAAGTTTTTTGTTTGAGCTCTCTCTCTCTCTCTCTCTCTCTCTCTCTCTCTCTCACTCTCTCTCTCTCTCTCTCTCCTGTTGTTTCTTTTCGAATAATTGAATATTTGCATTCAGATCTTCCCAAACTAAACCATCCTGTACATAGTATTATGTATGCTGTTAATTATAACATTCATGCTTTCTCCATTATAAGGCTCAATACTACACAGTATTCCAGAAGTTTTTATTCCAGCTGTAACCAGATTGTGGAATGATCATCCCAATCAGGCAGTTGAATCGGTGGAACTTCAAAATTTAAAACTTTCAGCGAATGCTTTTATGTTGAACAGGCTGACGTGAATCTCTCTTCATAGTTTATATACAATAGATTTTTCTGTATTATGGCATTTTTGCAGATCTTAAAGTATTATATATTAATGATTCGTTGCTTCTTGTGTAATTTATTTATTTTCTTATTTTCTTTCCTCACTGGGCTATTTTTCCCTGTTGATGTCAGTTGGGCTTATAGAATCCTGTTTTCCAACTAGGGTAGTATCTTAGCTAATAATAATAATAATAATAATAATAATAATAATAATAATAATAACATAGAAATATGTAACGTACTCACATACATATATATATGCATATGTATTTGTATTCATAGATTAATACATACATATATACACACACATATATATATGTGTGTGTATATATATATATATATATATATATATATATATATATATATATATATATATATATATATAATATATATATATATTTAACTTGTATGTTGATGGAGTGGTGAGAGAGGTGAATGCTCGAGTGCTTGGACGAGGATTAAAACTGGTAGACGAGAATGACCATGAATGGGAGGTAAATCAGTTGTTATTTGCGGATGATACTGTACTGGTTACAGACACAGAAGAGAAGCTTGGCCGATTAGTGACATAATTTGGAAGAGTGTGTGAGAGAAGGAAGTTGAGAGTTAATGTGGGTAAGAGTAAGGTTATGAAATGTACGAGAAGGGAAGGTGGTGCAAGGTTGAATGTCATGTTGAATGGAGAGTTACTTGAGGAAGTGGATCAGTTTAAATACTTGGGGTCTGTTGTTGCAGCAAATGGTGGAGTGGAAGCAGATGTACGTCAGAGAGTGAATGAAGGTTGCAAAGTGTTGGGGGCAGTTAAGGGAGTAGTAAAAAAATAGAGGGTTGGGCATGAATATAAAAAAGAGTTCTATATGAGAAAGTGATTGTACCAACTGTGATGTATGGATCGGAGTTGTGGGGAATGAAAGTGACGGAGAGACAGAAATTGAATGTGTTTGAGATGAAGTGTCTAAGGAGTATGGCTGGTGTATCTCGAGTAGATAGGGTTAGGAACGAAGTGGTGAGAGTGAGAACGGGTGTAAGAAATGAGTTAGCAGCTAGAGTGGATATGAATGTGTTGAGGTGGTTTGGCCATGTTGAGAGAATGGAAAATGGCTGTCTGCTAAAGAAGGTGATGAATGCAAGAGTTGATGGGAGAAGTACAAGAGGAAGGCCAAGGTTTGGGTGGATGGATGGAGTGAAGAAAGGTCTGGGTGATAGGAGGATAGATGTGAGAGAGGCAAGAGAGCGTGCTAGAAATAGGAATGAATGGCGAGCGATTGTGACGCAGTTCCGGTAGGCCCTGCTGCTTCCTCCGGTGCCTTGGATGACCGCGGAGGTAGCAGCAGTAGGGGATTCAGCATTATGAAGCTTCATCTGTGGTGGATAATATGGGAGGGTGGGCTGTGGCACCCTAGCAGTACCAGCTGAACTCGGTTGAGTCCCTTGTTAGGCTGGAGGAACATAGAAAGTAGAGGTCCCCTTTTTGTTTTTGCTTCATTTGTTGATGTAGGCTACCCCCCAAAATTGGGGGAAGTGCCTTGGTATATGTATGTATGTATGTATATATATATATATATATATATATATATATATATATATATATATATATA